>NC_135159.1:11723529-12026560 GCF_050948215.1 Halictus rubicundus | reverse complement strand
CTTTTTCATATCAGTCTTTTTGTGTTTCGCCCGTTTGTTAGTAGCCGTTGGCTCCACTTCTTGCGAGAAATCGTATTTAGCTGCCAATCGTTCCCTAATGAGCAAACCTCGGATCAGTTTCCTCCAATTACCATAAACCCTCTTTTCGCGTTTCTCTTTAGCCCGTTTACGGGCTTCAACCTGTTCCGACTCCCATGCTTCTCTCAAAGTGTCCTCATACTCTTCACAAACGACAAATCCTTCGAGTGCAGGCACTGCGCCCATGCAACCAAAGTTGAAACCAACAACAGCTGATGCACAGTCGATATTCAACTTCCTGGCGATCCGGTTCAGTCCTGGAACTGTTAACAAAGATCAGTGCATCGTTCAAGATTCCTTAACACATTGGCGTCGAGTCATTTTTGACATGGTTGCTGAAAAATCACATTTTGGAATTGAAAAATCAAGAACTTACGATTAATGTGGACAGTGCCTTTTGGAAGCATGCACTGTTTAAACAGGTCCACATTTCCATACTCATTCCTTGGCACGATGCCATTCTTGGCTTCTGGAGGCTCATAGTCCATAGTCTGCCACTCTCCGAACAACTCCAAAGCTGAATCTTTGATCTTCATTCCAGACAACTGTTCAAAACAAGAAACTTTATATATTATTCGTTCTCGAAGGGTTAATATAATATCTACTGTCCTAACTACCTTGTCGTACTTTGGACGTGCTTTGACTATCTTGTAAGGTTCCTGTTTCGGTTTTACAACTCGAGCTTTCTTCAACCAAGTTTCCCTCGAGCAGATGGTGTGCACACAGTGGCGAGAGTAGATGGCTTCACCGGTAGATGTGTGTCCCAATGGTACGCAGTCTGGAGGGTACAATGCCTCAAATTTCAGTAGATGCCTTGCGATAACATACAGTGGATGTCCCTTGCATTCGCCAATGGTTTTTGGCAATGGCTGCTCCAATTCCCTGTAATGCAAAGTTTATTTTACTATATAATGAAGTACTTCAGCAAGAAGTTATGAGAAACACACTTGTCTAGAAGCATCTGATCTTCGGCTCTACAGATGGCAGAGTCCTTTTCCTTCCAAGGAGTCAACGTTTCCATCCACCACTTCTCATCAACTCTTTGCTTGCGTGTGACTGTTAGCCAATGGGGACAGTAACGTCTTGTCACATCCTTTATCGAACCGATGGAGTTCCATGCTACTACGTACAGGACAGGTTTTTTCGCTTTTTTCTGTAATAGAAAATAAGGATTATTAATATACAAAAATTTAAGAAACAAAATAAATTATTCCTTGAATCTCTCACGTATATTTCTGTCACGCAGTGGATCTTCTCTTCCATCACGTTCGCAGAAATCCAACTCTCTTCCGATTCTAGGTACACTTCAGCCCAAAGATATTGTGAGTTCTTTTTCTTATTTGTATCCTCGCTTTCGCTATCAGTAGATAACAACTTTTTATTGCTTTTCTTACTACTCTTAGAACTTTGTTCCTTCTTCTTGTCGTCAGTCGATTTCCTTTTTACTACAACTTTCGGTTTTGGTTGGAATTCTGCCTCGGAGTCCGTGGAGTCTTCTTCTATGTAATATTTCGACTTTGTACCGTCGCTCTTCGAGATCAGGTCTGCAGGTTTCTTGGATTTATTATCATCAGACGAAACATTCAGTTTTCTGGATCTCAGCTGCCTTAGATTAGACGTGTTTTCTATTTTCTTTGTTGTTTTAGTCTCGCTTTTCGTAGCTGCCGACTCTTTAGCTTCCTCTTCCACAGTCTTAGACTCTTTCATAGTATCAGATTTCCCTTTCTTTCTTTTGCTTTGCAATTTCGACTGCAGAATCTCCGCTGCCCTCTTCTTCGCTTCTATATTTGCATTCTTCTGCGCCTCTGAACTGTTCAAAATTACATTCGTCTCTTCAGGTTTCTCCTTCTTGCGCGATTTCAAACTGGTTTTCTCCTTAGCTTTACTCGACTGACTCTTAGGCTTCTCCTGTCGCTCCTTTGTATCAATTTTAAATATCGGGTTATCGCTGAACACCTTATGAGGTGGACAAAGAGATATAACTAATCGACAGTGCAAGCCTAATGCTCTTAATGTAGCGACATAGAGCACTACCAACTCCCTGTAATCAGAGATCTTCTTCTCCCGCAGTACTTTCAACAAACTCTCTTTGTTGATACGTTTATTATCGCTGCTTGCAACTTCTTCAAATATGAACAGACGTTTAAACCATTTCGTGAATCTCTCCATATACGTAAGATCGATTCTACTCTTTGGGTACTTGTCGGACGACATTAAAGACAGTACACTTGACATCAACTCGGGCTCATTCGCCTGTTTGTTCATATAGAATCCATAAGCTAGCCAGCAGAGTAAACCTACTTTCTCTATGTATACCTGGGTAGTTCGCATTCCTCTTCGTAGAATTGTTTTCCAATCCTCGCCTCCTTTTTTCTTTCTCTTTAGCATGATACTAGTGCCAGGCAGAGTGATCTTAACACCGTCTTTTGGGATAGTGTATTCTGGAGTATCTTCCACATCTTCCACATCGTCTTCTAACTTTACGGACTCTTGTTTGAGCTTCTTTCTAGGAGAAGAACCTGCAGCAGTCTCTCCCCGCAGCAAAAGTTCAGTGATTTCATTGGACGATGTGGCGTTCAGTTCGTTCGTTACCTGTACCTTCCCCTTTTTCTTTTGTTGCAAGGAGTCGGAGACTGTTTGTTCCTTCTTAATATCGTCATTGTTGAATTCGAGTTTCTGTGTACTTTCTAGATTTTTCAGAACTTCGGTAAACAGTTCGATGTTGGATTGATTGACATCCTCGAGATCCTCGTCCTCGGAGGTCTCGTCATCTGTATCATTTTCCGGCGCGCCAGAATTGTCGTTTCGTTGTTTATTCCGGAAAAAGGTAGAATTTAGATTAATCTTCTCTGGATCCACTAGAAACTCGTTGCTACTATCAGAACTGTCATCTTCCGAAAGACCGCTCATCTCAAAAGCTCTGCGAAATTGCGAAATCTCTTACCCGCTCTGTTCAGTTAGCATTTCACCGTCTTGCGTCATCTTATGTCAACATGTTCCTGTGTTCGTATACAATTGTATACTGTCTGATATTATCATGTCCTCGGATATCCTCTCTGATCATATCTTAGGGAGCTGCGATAAACAGCGATAAGTAACGGTGAAACGCAGAAACTGTACGGAAAAGTTACCGACAGAGAAGTACTTTGAAGGCGCCATCTTCTGGTAAACCACTGAAACAGTTTGATGAACATTATCGACTGAGACACAATTCAAAGGGCGTTATCTTCTGGTAAAACGCTGAAACTGTTTGTAAAACGACCCGACAGAGAAGCGACTTTGAGGCGACACCTTTTGGCAAAATGAAGAAATAGTAAATCAAATAGCATAGACTACCTACCCAATGGATGATTAGTCTACTCCTATACCTCGTCTGTGCTCATATCCTCTCTGTCGCCATCAAACAGGTGGCGTCATGGAATGGCAAAAAGCGGAAATAAGTAAAGAGTGAGAGCCGACGACATATTGCGACGCTACGGAGGAAACGCTGTGTCTCTATTACAGGATCATGCAAAATCAAAAACGTGGATACGTGTCTGCTCTCTCGATAGAGCAAAAGCGAATAATTGTGCAGAAATTAGAATGTGGAATTTCTGTATCGAGAATAGCCTATGAATACAATATCCATCCGAGCACCGTGCGAAAAATCCGTAAAAAAGGGCTTCCTGCGTACCTGGGTCATGATATACAAAAGCGAAAGAGGATTCGGAAGCCTATGTACGAAGATTTAGACGCACAATTGTTTTCGTGGTACCGGGACACGAGGACACTGGGAATACCTATTACGAACAGTTTGTTGCAAAAGAAAGCGCTGCAAATCAGCCAGGACACTGGCTGTTCGTCCACGTTCAAAGCAAGCCACGGATGGCTGGAGAAATTCAAACTCCGGCACAACATACGTCTGCTGAACGACTTCGACGAAGAAGAAGAAAACACAGACGCGGCGTCCGTGGGGAAATTCATAGAGGAGTTTCACAAGAAACTCGAAGAGGAGAAAATACAATGGCACAATATTTACAATATGAATGGGACAAAACTTGGCTGGAAGGTTCTCCCAACCAAAATATTGGAGCAATGCGCTAAACTGAAAAGCGAAGGGAAGAAAACGCACAAGGAAGTGGTCACTGTAGGTTTGTGCGCGAATGCGAACGGATTGCACAAGTTGAAGCCGCTAGTCATAAGCAAGCTTAAGAATCCAAGAGCGTTGAAGAGTTTCAAGGACGACATGCCGGTAGTGTTTAAATTTCAGAAGAAGTGTTGGATGGATCAGACAGTATTTCTGGACTGGTACGAGAATGATTTTAAACCAGCCGTGAAAAAGTATCAGTCGGTGAACGCTGTACAGGAGAAAGTTGTTTTGTTGTTGGATAATTATCGGGGGATTAAATTAATGGAGGAATGCCATCGGGATGATCAATTTGAGATCGTGATTCTGCCTCTTAACACCACCTCTCTTCTTCAGCCTATGGACCAAGGCGTGATCGCTAAGCTGAAGAAATCGTTTTGCCTGAAAATGCTACATAAAATGGCAGAGTGCGATGGCGGGCTAAGCGAATTTTATACTAGTTATTCCATAAAAGATTATGTAGAAATAATAGGCGAATCGTGGACAGAGATCAATTCTAGACTTATTAGGAACTCTTGGAACAATATAACAAAATCCTCAGAAGAGATAACAATGGAAGAACAGCAAGACGAAGAGGACGATCAGATAAACGAGCTGGTTGCTATCCTTACAGACAATGACGAGTGTGTGGACAATATTACATCGGCCGATGTAGAAGCCGAAGCACATTTCTCTGAGAACGAGGCTGGAGAAGTCCAAGAAATCTATATGGAGGAAGAAGAAGAAGAAAGGGTAGAAGAAGATGAACAACTAGAGCAAGGAGTAATAGTGGAAGAAGAAGAGGAAGGGCAGATTGGAGATGCCGAAGAAGAAAGTAAATGGAGCGCCGACTTAGAGATAGCTAAGGCTTTCGAAGTTTTATATAGGCATACAGAAGGAAAACCAAAATATATAAGGACTTTGTTGTCAAGCGTAAAACAGGCATTCGTGGAAGAGGAGACACATACATTTCGTCGGAATGTTTTTACATAGACTGTATTGGGTGAGTCTTCTTTTTATTTTTAATTCATGTTAAAAGTCTTTATAATTTAGCTCACGTGGCCGACAAACATTTCATTGACACATAATTTTTTCAACAGTATGTTTTCACAATATGTGTTGATGAAATGATTATTGGTAAGGTGAAGCTAACTCTTATAATTTTGTTACATATAAGTTACAGGATAAGGATGGACATACAGCAGAATGTTTCTGAGGAAATAATGCATGGCTGCAAATAGAGGTTCGTGTTATTACTTATAATCATCGGTCTTTGTTAATAATTCTCTAATTAATTCGTTTATTCTATATTGCAGATGTTGTCTATAGTAACGCCGAAGCAAATATGATATATAAAAAGGCAGGAAGATAACGATGGGAAAATTTAATTTCTAAAGATCTATTTCACAGTGTTCTGAGTAAGTTTATTACTACAGTGAAATAATAAGAAAATTATTATAAAATCTAAATATCAATATTGGAAATTTGAAATTGAATTACAGAATTTGCAACTTGGAATCAAGACTCGAGAAGCCTGGTTTTTTATTCACATTTACCATGGAATTTACACCTGGATTTTGCCAAACAATGATATACATTTATTCATTGAACTAGAATAAATTTGTACATTTTATTTAATTATTCAATTTCGTACCTTTCATATTATGTGATTTGAATAAATTTGATTTATTTATACTATTAATGATATATAAATTTTAATTCATCCATTCCTTTATTAATAGTTAATTAATAATGTAAAAATTAAGTGCTATAGATTTCTAGCAGTAAATGAAATAGTCTTAGACAATTGGAATCAACTTCTGATAATAAATAAATTATATAATTATAGTTTCTTTAGTACGGATAAAATAATCGTAACAAACTGATTATTAATCGTGAATATTGTAATTATTACATTTTGTAGAATATTATTTATTCCAAAAACTGCACTAAATGATCGTATTCTTTATAAGCTCACCTTCGGTTTACTCAACGAATTTATAACGAGGGAATCCATCATTCGCGTGAGTCAACATAACCTAAAATTATGCCAAATAAACAAACACCATGGTTGTAATGAGTTATGAAAACGAGACAGATGTAAAGATGAATGAAATCAATGAATCCGAAAAAAAACGGCTCGAATCATTGAAACGAAAGAAGGAATCATTTAAAGCTAAAGAACTGGCAGTGCAACATGCACTAAAGAACTTGGTAAATATTGAAATTTAAATAATGCTTTGACTCATCCTAATTCGCGTATAATGGAACAATTTGAAATATATCCTTACAGGATAACAAATCGAACAAAAATAAAATAATATTTGATGATAATATTGATGAAGTATTGGAACCTAAAATTAAAAAAAAAGCAAAAAAGAAGAAGCATGATTTGTTCGACGATACTGTTGACGATGATGAAGACAATAATGAACCAATTTGGGACATCGATAATTTTGAAACTAATAAAAAGGTAGTAAACATTATTTATAAACAGTTCAACAATATTAATGATTAAAGGTTGAATATTTTAATTCTAGGGACGTACTGTTATTTTAGGAAACGATGAACGATTTAAAATAGATAAACGTTTCATGGACGACGATCATGCATCGGAAAAGGATACTGCAACAGAAAACAATGATGAGACTGACTTGCAGAAAGAAAAGAAAATGCAATTGGATATTCTTGAAAATATCCTGGGCAAACCAATTCAGAGTGGTTTAAAAAGCAAAGAAGTGAATAAGGATTCAAAGATTGCAAAGTAAAGACACAAAGAACAAATAATATAATATGTAATGCACTATCGTTTTACACATTTTAATATTTTAGGAAACAGATGATTAGATATGATCCTACAGAAAGCAACCATAAAGAGTATGAAATCCTTCCACAAACCTCTGAAGCGGATACGAAAAAAGTTAAAAAAAGAAAGAAAAACAAGGAAGTCGCTGAAAATGCTGTGGAAACCGCACCTGTAGAAGTATCAAAAGATATTTATTTTTCTGTATCAGAATCACTAACAAAAAGCATGAAAGAAGGAGGTCAATTTAGTTTATTAAAAACATTTGGAAAAGAAGAAGTTAACCAGAAGGGTGAGTGTTTTTAAGAGCTAGCTTATATTTGAAAATACCTGCTTATTATAGTTCTTAGTTTTCTAATATTTGGTACACTTTCAGAGGAGCAAGAATATAGTGTAACAACCATAGATTCTAAGAATAAAAAATTCCAATTCAATTTCGACACAAAGAATCCATTTAAATACGATTCATCCGATGATGAAAATGACAATAAACAAATCGAATTGAAGAAAGAAGAGTCACTGCCATATGTACCTAAAAAAACGAATAAATTTTTCTTCGAAGAGAATGATACACGATTTAATGGTATGCGAGTTATGAGAAGTGTAAATAGAACTATAAGAAATAATCACTTTGTATATATTAATATTCATAAAATTTCAGAGGCAGTGACATTTTTTTCTAAGGAATCTATGCCTGACGAGGAGTTCAAAAACCTTAGACAAGAACTGAAGCACATTATGCGCGCGAAAATTCGTCAAAATGTGAAAAAACGTCAACCATTTGGACCTAAAAAGAAGGTGATGAAGCAAAACGTAGGACGTAAAAAAAGAAACTAAATGATGAAACCTAAGAGATATATTTAACTGGATTTTAAATCTTTTAAATATCTTAACTTGAACATTAAATTCGTACAAATGCTTTCCATAGAAGAAAAATAAAATTGTGTAAAAGTATGTGTATATATATAATAATATGTGTATACTGTATAAAATATCAAAATATTTTACTGTCCTAATACAAAATGGATTTTTTCGTTATTGGCCATTGCAAATCGAATAGCCGTGACAAGTAATTGCTACCTTCGTAATGATTTAATACTACTAAATTAGTTCTTCTTCAAAACAAATAGACTGTAAATAATTGCGATCAGGGATTATCCTTGATCAATAAATTCGTAAGAAGTATGAATATATCTTTCCTGACTTAAGAATAAATTAGGCTATTCTTTCTTAATTACATTTACATTGTACATTTTACTTTTGTCTGCGGTACGTCATTGAGAGCAACTTCAAAAATAATTTGTGCGGAAGTCCACGTGATATTTGTTGTATGTGCGTGTTCAACAAATTGTACGTTTCTTCTTCGTAGATCGAGTAGGTGTTTGGCAAGCCTAGTTCATTGTAGAGCTGTACAACACGATCCACTTTCTCTTTGTCCTCTTCCCCGTAACATTCCTGCATATCGTTAAAAATGATTATCGTTTCTGCTAGCGTTTGGTGAACAAACTTTATCAATGGTATATCCATATGTAGTTACCTCTAAAACCTTCCTTTGTTTTGGCGTCGCACGTTGCAAAGCTACAACAACAAGCCACGTACACTTTCCTTGTGCTATATCCGTACCCTGTTTACCAGTAAAACTGATATCACCGTAACAGTCTAAATAGTCATCTTGCACTTGGAAGATGTGACCCATTTCTAGTAAAATAGTTTTCGCTTGTCTATACAATTCTGGATCTTTTACACCAGCCTGAAATATTATGAGAAATCCATAAATAAAGGGACTAGCATGAGATAGAAAAAGGAGACTTACAAACTTACTAAATACATAGCAGCTGTGACTGGCAATACAAACGTATAATAAGCTGTTTTGTATTTCACAATGGTGTTATATCGATCCATTGTATAAAGATCTAAATTGGGTTTGTTTCCACCATCCATTGCTAACATATCTAGAGACTGACCCGTTATGGTTGTTAACGTAGACTGTAATTAGTGTAAACGTTAACTTAATCATTCAGAATTCTCCGAGAAGTAAATTTAATTAATTGATAGAATATGTAACTACTTACATTTAAAAATAAGTTCTGAAGATTTGTATAACACTCTTTCGTCTTGAAGTGTATTCTTAAAAGTTTGTATAAATACATTTTGATTAATATAGCGTCATTAATGGCTGCCAATCCATTATTATTGTATAAATACCAGCACGGTTGATTACGTCGAGTTACCGATTGATCTTGAATATCATCAATTATTATAAAAAATGATTGCAACTATAATAGAGTATTGTCATATTACATGTGTGTATTACATACATTTTCTATCTATACTATGTAAAATATGATCAATGTTATTTAGATAATATTATGCAACATATAGTGTAAAATAAATTCATTTAAAGAGTGTAGTGAA
This sequence comes from Halictus rubicundus, assembly GCF_050948215.1. NCBI lineage: Eukaryota > Metazoa > Arthropoda > Insecta > Hymenoptera > Halictidae > Halictus > Halictus rubicundus. The sequence goes on along the minus strand of NC_135159.1, from coordinate 12,017,159 downwards.
AGTACACACCATTTCTATACACCAGCCCAGAGTTCGTGCTAAACGTAAATTCTCTTCTGTTAATTGATCTTCCGGCGCCAGTGTTTTGTATGCAAGTACATGTGCTAATGCCCTCGTTTTCTTCCCTGTAGGAACGGAATACTGTAATGCCTGGAAGTTTAACAAATATCTAGTTAACATTCGATGCCCAATTACTATGGACATACTCCATAATTCAGGGACAGGGGATAATGTTTGTATTATGTGTCTTATTTAAATCTGCCATTCCTAACAATTTTATCTGTACCGATATAAACAAAATTTTGGGGAGGAAGTTATCCTATTGGGAGAGGGACATAAGTGTACATGGGTGAAAGTCATCTCAAGGTCATATCTTCCCAGCCTTTGTTTTTATGGAATGATACGGTTTTCTATTTACATTTTGATAGAGCGTTTCAAGTAGAATGCAATAACCCATTATGAAGGTCAATCAAGGTCACTCAGAGGAAATGGAAAATCTCGGAAAATATGAGCTTCAAAATATTGACATTTATAAGATGAACAAAAATCATCGAGATCAGGATAGGTAGCTGTTCTGTAGGTTCACAATTGTTTTTAATTGATAATAAAAGCACCTTTGCCATCTTCTTGGAGACATGCAGCAAATCATGATTGCCACCAGCGTCCGTGACGTCGCGAACAATATCCGGCCAAATAGCCATCAATTCGCGACTTTCATCTTTGCTCGTGAACGTAGACACTGGAGCATAATGCAACATTTGCACGTTTGCGCACGTTGACCTAAAAAATACAAAATTGTTAATTGTTATAATGATGCTTATTTATCATAAACTAATTTGTACTGCCACGTTGGTGTAAGTATAACAGTTATACAAAATTGTACAAATAATTTTTTGACCGGCTGGTCAATAGATATTCCAATAAAAATAAAAATTGTTCATTATATAACCGAACGTTCCACCGAATACGACCAACATTTATAATATCTAGCCATTAGAGTCACGAACACATACATTCACGATAAGCCCTATCGACAATGAACAGGAATCTTTCGTTCTGATAAAGTTGTTTGACGATGTTCGAATATTATGCTTGCCTGCAGAAATCAAATCGGGGGGACGCCATAATTTCAAATCAAATAACAAACAAACGAAACGCTTGAATTAAAACATCATGTGCGCGATCGTTCGAATAAAAATATCAACTATTTTACATTATTATTTCAATCAAGCATTTAACAACGAATATATTCGTCATGTATGAAGAAAATATTAATATAAAAATGAATATATTTGTTTTTTTTTTTTTTTTAGAAAAAAAAACACCTTATGCACTTATGTAGCGATATGGCAGCGAAGATGTTTCAAAAAGAGCTCATACGACAAATTTATCTAGTATCTCTGGCAAAGCCGAAGCAAACACGGGGGGGGGGGGCGTAAAGTTTACAGTTAATATTTTTTCAGAGTACCTTCTGAATCTTTAATTTCTCCTGGCAGAAAAAAAGTTAGACGGAATGTCGTGAAACAGGAGAACGACCTTGAGAATATCAACGACCTCCCATAATTATCTCAACTGAATTATTTAAGATAACAAGTACTGACATAATTGACTGTGACGACAAATGGGAGGAATAAACGCTAGTATTTACTGTGCTTATAATTCGAAGGCTGTTGAGCAACCAATAGCATTTACATATTGAAAATATGAAAATAAAATAATATTTTTAAAATACTCAAAATAATATTTTTAAAATACTCAAAATAATATTTTTAAAATACTTAAAATAATATTTTTAAAATACTTAAAATAATATTATATAATATTAGAAATAATATTATTATATTATTAGATAATATTTTTAAAAGTACTTTAACCCCCTCCCTTTTTGTCCTTAGGTCTCGTAAAAAAGATTTTGCACGGAATTAATGTCGGACCCATAGGGTCCCCGAATTTGCAAAATTTCAATTCCATTGTCCCTCGTAAAGTATGTAAAATAAATAATATATTTTGTTGTCAGTCTTCCATAAAAATGTATGTACGTTGACACGAAGCTGCAGTTCAAACATCATGGTCATCTCTCAAGTTCCAGCGCGACTTATCGCCAATCTGCACACGAGCAGGATAAATATTTAGTGCCTCTATTTCTAGAGCGCGTGAATTGTGTATTGAAATAACATTTGAAAAACCGAGAATCCGCTCAATGGCCGTGATCGAGAGATCGCGGCGATCAGTCGTTTGTTATGTAAATAACAAAACGGAGTGCATAAACTCTTCCGTAGATCTGTTCGCCGACAACGTGTCCCGCCTTTCATTATATGTAATAACAGAGCTGTAAATGTCAGCGTCGGAAGATGCATTGAAAAGCCCTGAAGAAGAAGAAACTGAACAGGAGCCCGACCGAGAAGAATCCGAGGAGCTATCTGAAGGGGAAGAATCTGTACAGACTATAGTACCGGTATGATATAACTGTACAATGAATCGGTAGATGCTATTTCAAATGATAATTTCATAGTGGAACATCAAATTTATGCATCGAACCACGAGATACATATCTCGCAGCAGGGATTAAACTGCAAAATTGCAAAATTGTTGCATCGAAGAGATGTTAATGTTACAATGTCGAGACATTAACCGATAATGTTTACTTCAGCAGTAACATATATTAATTTTAATCAATTAACGGTTCTTCCAATAATTTTAGAACCATTTCTAAAAAGTTAGGGTATCTATTATTTTCTGTTCCGTTTATTATTGACGCGACGATACGTAGTTCTGTCACGAGAAGGACCAGTTAGGCGATTCCTCCCCGGGAACGCTCCCTAAACATTGTCCGAAGTAAGCAATACTTGGGACGTCTGTGAGACAATACTAACGCAGAGACAGAACTTTGTTATTTTCAATTCCTCTTTTATACAAAAGCATCGTCAAAATATTGGTGAGATTTTTCTGATTAAAATGAGACCAAACACGATACGCTGTCGATTATATTTGCTTATTAAATAAATAATAAAAGTTTCGGTTATTTTTTTTTAACACGAACTAGTAGATAAATAAATATCAAATAGCGATATGGAAAAGTTTACCAAATTGGTAACCAGTGAATAGATTTCCCAGTTCTCTTTCTACTTATTTAGAAAAATATTCGATATATTGAATGCCTCCTAATCAATGCAAATATATACATCTGGATTAAGTGAATGGCATGCTTAAGGTCGCGATTGTCGTAATAATCTTCATATCTCTGGACACGTGCGCTCTCTCTCTCTTATTATTATCATATTGTAACGAATGTTCAAGAACAGGTTAATTCGCGCTTTTTCACGCAGGTTATACAAGAAGAAGAACTCGGCTCGGAAATAAGCAAATCTATTACAGTAGTTGCAAAGTCAGTGACGCACCGCGGAACGCAAACGGTAATTCATTGCAAGTCCGACGAGACCAAAGCCAACTTCATCGATATGATTATCAATACCAGAGTATGAATGCATATCTCGGCACCGCTTACAAAAGTGAGTCTATGAAATTTCAAATGGTAGAAAAAAAATTTAAGGATGTCGATATATCATTTTTAGATTGTTAGACTTATTTAAAAAAAAAGAAAAGGTATTTCTATTGGACTCCTGTCTCTTGCAATTTAGGCAGGAAATTTTTATTTTCCATAAAGATCTGCAATCTACTCATGACCTATTGACGACCCTTTTTTTTATCTCACCGACCCCACAGTGTTAAGCAGACTGTCCTTTTCAAGGTCAAATTTAAGGACTGACCCTCGTAGCATGAGACAAAAATTAATAATAAAAAAAAATGGCTGTTTTGCTAAGTTATAAACGGTAAGTACTAGGTATTATTAATATACAGCTACAAAATTGAGCATACGTAAGTTATCACATTATACGCAGAGCACATATTAATAACCCGTTAATATATTATGAAATGTAGACAGCAGGAGATACCATTTTATAACATATGACTTTTGATGAATATTCATATATACATAATGAATAATTCAAAAAGAACAAATGCACTGATAAAATTCTTTGAATGATATAGTCCAAAGTAACATGCGTATAATGTGCTTTAAATAGACTGCAGATTTTATGCAGATTTTAAGTCAGTTTAAGAATATTTACATATTGTTTTCAACTCGCTGAGATTATTAAAGGAAGAAATGAAGTTTTATCTGGCTTCTGTTTGTTGCAATTGATGAAGACAATTTTTGTTTTGCATGACGATCCACAGTCTAGTTTTAAAAGTCTTATAGACTTGATACAATAGAAAATGTATGACACCGGGCTATGGAAGCCTCGAACCTCTTATTTGTTCAATAGATAAAAGACTGAGATATTTTGTTTATCCATATCATCAATGATCCTCTTCTGTGATCTTCTTATATAGTACCCTATTTTTTATTTTTGTTAATAAGGTGGCATAAATTCATTGAGTTATTTTTTAATGGTTATTCATTTATAGTTTCTGCTTTTATAGTTTCTGCATGCTCAATTTTACGAGCAAATGCATATGTCAATGCATTATTAATTAACAAGTTCGCAAACTATTTTTCATGAAATATATACGTTGGTACTTTATTTGATAAACTCGGACTCATTTTTTACATTTTTGAAGCTGTCAACGTGTAACGATAAATTGCCAAGAAACCACACCTGTCCCTCGATGTTTATCCTTTTATCGTTTACGAGATTAGGTTTAGTACTTAGCCATGTGAATACTACATACACGTTTACATGTAAAAAATAATTAAATTTTCAAATTGATGGAATATCTTCTGAATTTTTATATAAAAAGAAAATTAATTCTAATTATTAAAATCTTTTATTAAATATTATTCCAAAAATATTTTTTCCTTTTTGTTACGTGTTATTACTGAACTTGAGACTACGAGTATTTTTTCCGTAGGGAGTACTACGATAATGTTTGAAAAAGCGTAATTTATAAGCTTTATTAATTTTATAAACCACACTATTTTATTATGAAATAAATTTGTTAACATGGATTTCGAAGATATGTAATAAATTTTTAAATCAAACAACCTACACGTTACAATATTTGCCTGCCGGAAGTAATCAACAGTAGCTTATTTCACTCGCATTTGTATTTCAAGTGTTCGTAATAAATAACTCACTAAATAGTTCCTGAGACGAATACTCACTTAAAACATTCTGGAAAAACTATGTTTCTTCTGCTGCGTGGAAATTGTGCGACGACTTGATGAAATAGTCGTGCATTGTCCCTAATATGTATGGAATTAACAATCTTCCAAGGAAAGTCTCGTTTAAACAGTGACAGAACGGTTTTTTGTAAAGTGGAAGTCATGTTTGCGTACGTAATTAGATAGCGGTTCAATTGTAACCTGTCTTCGTCGAAATAATAACGAGCTATGAATGTACGTAGATATGTGTGTTAAGCATAGGACGTTGCGTGCGATACTAAATTTTACGAAGAATGTACACTCACTCGGTCGACGCAGAGATCATTATAGAAAATAAGAGACTTAACAATTTGTACAAACATAAAAAAGGAACGTCAGAACCAGATAACGTTACCGCATAACCTAACACGCGCTACTTAACGCACATACTAATCTGCTCCCGTGGAAACGGGACTCGTGCTTTTATACCACTGTCGAGCATATGAAGATACACAGAACATAACAAAGTACGCATAAATATTAATTTATTTAAAAATGATTAAAAACAAGCGGTAATTCAAGTTCCCACTGAACTTGTTTTCATTGATTTCCCAGATAGTCATATAGATATAAAGGTTACATAATCACGGTGATGCATACAGCGGTCATGCGACCGCAAACAAGTTATTTGTATCAGGTACACAATTACAGTTTTCTCTTTTTAACATCTCGTTTGTATCGCCACTAATAGCGCATCCAATGGAACTGGCTGCTGCCAGAGTCGAAATCTGATTGGTTGGCATTGTCACTTTACCCAACCGGGAAATTATCCGTGGTTAACAACCAATCAGATCTGCCTTCTTCTCCGGCACATTCTCTTCAACAACGCATAGTATTTCCGTGACTATGTTCACTGGGTAAACTTATCTACGCATGCGCACTTGAATATAGAGTTCTGAAGCTATATTCACTGTGGTTTACGTATGAACGCATGCGCATTGTAAATTCGCTGGATTGTCGCATCTACCACAAAATATTCTATGAATGTATTGTAGGAAATGAGAAATGCATAGCTTATTATTATATTTATTTAATTCCATTTAAATATAGAAATTATAAACACTTCTACAATACATTTATATCTGAAATAATTTACCAATTTACTATTCTCACTCGCGTCTATCAAATAAATAAAATCTATAGTTTGTCAACATTTTAAATTGATTATATATATATTGATCCTTCCAATAGATATATAATAATTTATTCTCTCAATAACAATATGTAACTCTCGAGTCAACAGATCAGAGTAATGCCTAGTCACGATTTTTTGTAATCCCGATGTCAAGAATTTCCACGTTCTCTGTTTTGGATATAATTTATTCTATTTGTTATATTACCTATTACATTATTATAAATACCTAATTTCGTTTATGGCTTGAAGGGTACTTTGTTAGAAGGTGCTGGTAATCTATACGGTGCTAGTTCAACTTCTGCCTCACCAAAACTGTCTACGTGATAACAGAAATATTCAGGATTTTTGTATTCCTTGTTCTTAGCAGCGCCAGGACCTACAGCTGTAAAATTAAACTTTTCAACTATGTAAAAAATTAAGTCGGATAGTCCAAAAATATGTGATATTTGCTATGTGTAATAATACAATACAATGTCTATTCAACCTAAACAAACAGTGGAACTGAAATAATTTATATATTTTGCAAAATTATTTCGTTGTCCTGAAAATATGTACAATTACCAATATTTCTGTTACAAACTTAAAGTACAAGAACAGAAAGACTACATGAAAATAGTAAATGTATTCATATCTTACGTTGATTTGGGACATTGACACATTTGTCACTGAGACCTTTAACATTTCCATCCGTTCCGGACTGCTTAGGCGTTTTTGTTGACTTCGCTTTCGTCGACAAAGTTCGTAACAACGGTAAGTTCCTTTTCTGGAATCGTTAATTTCTTATTTCCCGACAACAGAAGGTTATCGCGAAGAAATATATAACCTAAAATTATTTTCATTTCGATAGAAATAATCTTTGTGCGTACCTGCGACGAAATTATATTTGCAATAGGGCGTAACATTTTTCTACAGAAGTAATAGTAACTGAATTTTACGTGAAAACTGTAATTACTTCTTAATATTTATATAACAACCGTATCTGAACTGTAGTGAACAGAGAGGAAACTTCCTCTTCGATTTTGCTTTCTAAGGTTATGTAGTTCTATGATGGTTCTATGATTATTGCACCAAGAAAGTCTCTATCGAACATGCAACAATATACACATTGTCGATATTAAGTTGAAATGTACTATAAGACAAATTCAACAGATTTTAAATTATTTCAATTAGTATTTTATTTGAAACAATGATAATAATTTTTTCGAAGTTACATATTTTTCTAGGGATTATATTGCTGTCTACATGTAACAGATTGTAACATGTTTTAGTAAACAGTGTTTCACTTAAAAAAAAAAATTTCGTGAAGAAAAAGTGTCTTCTGACGATTGATTTGGTTTTTCGTGTTATTTTGCAAATTTATAAAAAAAAGTAATCGCAAACAACCAGAAGGCAAGGTTTAAATCTATGATAGAAATGGTTTATGTTATGTAATATTGTATATACCAGTGACGGAACACTTACCTACCTGCATTTAGAAATTTGTGGATTTTATTTCTGGTAGATATCTATACATTACTTGAACTTGTATTTGAATTGATCCCAGATTACTCAAATTCACATTTTATTAAATAACATTAACAAACGAAATATTTTATACATTTGAAAAGTGTTATTACACATAATTATAATTTTCTACTATAAGGACACATTTAAATTAATACTAGATTAGTTGAAGAAATAGCATAAGTAAACGAAAATTGTTTGTTTCAGATCTTTCAAACATGCAGGCAGAGTATGAGAAAGATCCAGCGAAGAGGATAGGACTCTGGTTCTACCCAGCAATACAATTAGGAGGGATTATGGGTTTACATGACATGTATATACGTACACAGTGCAAGACAGCATTACATGCTTTACAACGTATAGGATATTATGTCCTACCAATGGGTGGACTAGGTTTTACTTTACCTGCTATGACTCTCGTCTCCGAAGGAATCAGAGGAAAGCGTGATCCGCTCAATTACTTTGTAGGAGGTATGTAAATGAAACTAGCTATTAACAAGATTTGTTCGATGGTTGATAGATATGTCCAACTCGGATTGTAAAGGCTTAAAGAATAGTTACATTAATGCACTGCAATACTCTCTTCATAATTGTGAAAACTTTGAGTCTGCATAGCTCAGCCATTTAAATTCAATAATCAACATTACTCAGTTTTTCTTATTAAAATGACACCAAACACGATATCCTTAGGATCATAATTGCTTGCGGAACAAGCGATTAAATTTTTGGACTTCACAAACAACTGATAATCGTAATTTCTAAGAGATAATGATAAAAGTTCGACTTCTTTCGATTTGCAAAAATCAGGCTCTTTTTGAATTCAAGTTACAGAAATAAAATAAGATATAAAACATGTAAAAAACAATTTAAGTTAAAGTAATCTTAGGTTTTGACTTTTAGAGGTTTTTACAGCTATGGAAGGATAAAAGAAATAAATATGGAGAAAGAAAATTGTTGTTTCATAGCGAATTTTGAGCCACAAAGATTATTATTAGTTACAGAGATTCAACTATACCTGATTGATACTTTCTTTGGGTTATTAACTCTATGTGAAACATTTGTTGTTCTATTTTCTAAAATATTTCCTTTTTTACAGGATTATCTTGCTTGCCCATACTCAAACAGTGGTTGAACTTACCTCCTTTTATGGTACGGAATGGAATTTTATTGGTTGCTCTTAGTGTAACTATTTATGGCATTTGCGAAGATAATGATGGAGTACATTTGCCAACCACTGAACACATTAGGGCCAAAAGACTTCTGGTGTACGATAAATAAATTAAACATGTTATTATTTGAAAATTAAAGATGTTACTAAAAATCGTATAAATTGTAGAAGCTACATTAAAGTATGGTCTATATAATTATTGTCCTTAAAGTACATTTATTCATATACAGCTCCATTAAATACAAAAATCTTAAAGTCCTAAAAACGGTGGTTTCATTAATGTTTAATTTAAGTTAGTGTTTCTCCTTTTGTGACCTACAGACAATAGCAATAAAACAGGTTATAAATAAATACATAGATTATATATACAGACGAATGTGTAACAACTTACACATGCTTCAAGATACTCTATTCTTCTTTCAAGCGTAGTCAGTTTTTCGTTTAAGACTGCTATTCGTGACCTACAAGACATATCTAAAAAGAAAGGTTTCTATTAGTTATTGTCAAGTAAGTCCCTATGTTCACGTATATCTCAATTCAAATTTTGCCAATTTTATTTTCAGTCAAAATCTGAATTTTCGTCTATTCTACAAGAAGATTTTCAAACGATCAAATTGTAAACCGTGATATTCTACTGTACTAAAGCTGAGCATTACCTTGTATTACTTGAAATGTCATTTTCACTTAGTTCGTTAAATTTTAAAGATTTATCTAAGTCAACCGAATAACATCTGAAATGTACTTAAATTACGAAATAAAGTAAAGAATTTGCTACTTCACCAAACAATTTATTTTAAATTAGCAATCTTTGTATCCAGATGCTAGATATAATTATATCTATATATTACCAAAAGAATTCAGAAAATCGGTGATCTTTTTAATGCTACCAGTTATAACTTCAATGTATTCACGGTTTGCCCAGTCTTGTTGAATTTGTTTTTGGATTGCTTCTCGATGCACAGCGGCCATTTTTGACAGTACGTTTATGCCAATTTATACCCACGGAATATATCAGAAGTGAAACGTCGGAGGTTTTCGGTAATCAATTTCCAGTGCGCATGCGTCCGCAAGTTGATTCGTGATGTCTAATTGTGTCTAATGCAGCACATATGCCCCTTACGGTGAAAAGATGCAACTGAAAATTTGCTCGTAAGTGAATGTTCGTGCACAGACGAAATCTGTTGTTTTTGTGGGTAGATGTGTTCGAAATAAAGTAGATTTTCTTACAAATTGTGATACCGTTCATACCTATCGTATTCTCTATTACGCTTCTCATTTTACATTGTATCAACACTCTAAAACTACGAAAGTAAAAATATATTGCATATCAAGCCGAAGGGGGATCCGCCATTTTTATTTTCTATTTGCATACTGTGTAGTGCATCAGTATAAACATATTCCTTTGAAGTTGAAGCGTAAATAAATATTTTTGAGATCTAACAACAGCGTGTATAATTCTTTTACATCGTTGCCAGACGAATATATCAATTATTAACAACACGACATGTCATGTGCTTTAAAAGTTGTGCATTTTAAACAAAAATCAGCTAATCCTAAAATCAATTTGAATGAATTCATTCGAATAGGTATTTCGTTTTAAATTGCATTATCAAATGTAATATTGTATAGCAGCTTATGTTCTGTCTAATGTTGCTTAATCTGTACCTTTATAAAACTGCCAACGCAATTGCAAACATATAAATCGATTGATTTTTATGTTGCTTTGTACATTACAAATCAATTCTTTAAGCGTTCAGAACTGCATTTTGTTTTCGAACAAAATAATGTTTCGGTTTCTTGGCCGTTTTCATTCACACCTTGAATGTTTATTGTTTTATGTAAATCAAATTATGATCTTCGAAATTTATGTTTGCAGCAAAATAATCGGAACTTTTGCTTTCGTCAAACACACTTCCATGCCAAATCTGTTATGACTCTGGGAAGATGTTGCATTTCGTCAATAATTCGGTATACATGCGAATTATCTAAACAACGGTGCACTCACAATCGTGGCGCGAAATCCCATTTCTTTCAAGGTGCTTTCTTATCAATTGGTGCACGTCGGCCAATCAGGTAGCACACACAAATATTAATTTTTTTAAAATGAATGAAATTTTTATAGTGAAATTCAATGTATAATTAAACATATTACAACCATTTGTTCAATAATTTGCAAACTACCGTTCTTGAAAAATGCAGAAACTAATAAACATAATATTATTATTTTATAAATAATCTAAATTTTCGTTTAAGCAATTTCGATTTGATTCTTGATAAATAATGGTATAGATGTTTAATTTTATTGCTTTGAATGAAAATGTTTGTGAGGGTACCTGAAATACGTTATTGTATTTATATATAGGACGTGCTGGAACATGGGAACATAAATTTAGTGGTAGATTCAGTGCACTAAAATACCAAAAAAAAATTCACACGAATGATTGTTCTACGTGACCTTGCTTACAACAGTTACACCTATTGCATTATTATAGTATTCTACCTTCATTAACAATTTCTTTTCCTCTTATTCAACACGTATTATGTCAGACTGTTCTATATTTTATACAACATAAATGTAACAATAAACGAATAAACAAATAATTCCATAGGTTAGATGAAAAATCATTGACCTGCCTACCATTTTCAACAAATATGGCTTCGTCGAGCAAATCTAAGGGCAAGCAGGAGGATGCGAAAAATCGACTTGCTTTAGAAAGGTCTCCGTACTTACTACAACATGCAACCAATCCTGTCGATTGGTATCCATGGTGTGATGAAGCCTTGAAAAAAGCAAAGAAGGAGGATAAATTAATTTTCTTGTCTGTTGGGTATTCAACGTGCCATTGGTGTCATGTTATGGAGAAAGAATCTTTTGTAAATAAGGAAATTGCTGAAATTATGAACAAGTATTTTATTAATATCAAAGTAGACAGGGAAGAGAGGCCAGATATAGATAGAATATACATGACTTTTATACAGGTAACTATTCAATGCTTAGTCAGTATCTATAGATTTGAAAATACTCTACAGGATAAAGTATAAGAGCTATTTTTTAACATAGGCTACGTCTGGTCATGGTGGTTGGCCAATGAGTGTCTTCCTTACGCCTGATTTGAAACCCATAATTGGAGGAACATACTTCCCTCCAGAGGATCGATATGGGCATACTGGATTTAAGAAACTTTTAATGAATATCGCTGAGAAAGTATGAAAGAGTCACCTTGTTTACAGTGACACACAGTAAAAGGAATTATTTATGAATTCCTACATAAACGAGCTTATGATGTTGGTCATGTTATTGATAAAAAAATAGTAGTGTTTAAGCTATATGCATGGGCACAGTGACTATCTACTGTACTTCATAAACAATTTCTATAGAAATTTTAGTAAATTAGATACACAAGAAGTCTATTTATATATTTTTTGTACTTTTTAGTGGAAGCAGATTAGAACTAAAATAATTGAGTCTGGTTCTGTTAATCTACAAACGTTACAAAATATTTCGGAGATTGCACAAACATCAATGGTAAGATAATGAATAATAAATAGCGAGTATAGTCGAGTTCTCGAAAATTTCGGGATTCTCGAATATGCTCAGGAGTCCCAATACCAATTGCCTGCTGATTCTCCAATACAGATATTGGATCCACCGCCGATGGAGTGTAGCATGATCTGCTGCCAGCAACTCGTTAGTGAATTTGAACCTGAATTTGGAGGATTTGGTTCTACGTACAGTATGCAATCACCTAAATTTCCACAGCCCGTGAATTTTAACTTCCTATTTCATATGTACATGCGTAAACCCAATAGTGATCTTGCTCAAAAATGTCTGCATATGTGTACATACAGTTTAAGAAAAATGTCTTACGGTGGTATTCACGATCATGTGGGTCAGGTAAGACTTTTAAGTTCGAATGTATGAATGAACATATTTAAATTGTTTTTCAACTACGATTTTACGTTCGTTTTTAATTAGGGTTTCTCAAGGTATGCTACAGATGGAGAATGGCATGTTCCGCACTTTGAAAAGATGTTGTACGATCAAGGTCAACTAATGCAGTCTTACTCGGATGCGTTTCTGGCGACAAGAGATGTTCTTTTCGCTGAAGTTATCGATGACATTGCTACCTATGTTTTAAGAGATTTACGGCACAAGGTGTGTTTCTCGTCTACGTATGCATCTGGAGTCCGGTGATTGAAGTTCTATTTATTCAATACTTTTGTTATATATATATCAGGAAGGAGGCTTTTACAGTGCTGAAGACGCAGATTCGTACCCTACACATGGCGCACCTGCCAAAAAGGAGGGTGCATTTTATGTGTGGACTGCCGAAGAAATTAGATCGATATTAGATAAAGAGGTTTCCGATGAGAAAAATAAGAGGTTGTATGATATTTTTTGCCATCATTTCAATGTAAAAGAATCAGGAAACGTAAAGAAATACCAAGTATGTTTTATGTACATAGTATACTTTATCTTAATGTGAAAAGTATTTAGTTAGCGAGCCCAAATCGAAAATATTGAATTCGAATTTTTTTAAATGAAGTCTATTGGTTTAGGATCCCCACGGAGAATTAACAGGAAAGAATGTATTGATGATGTACAACGGGATAGGAGAAACTGCAGAACACTTTGATCTCACAGTTGAAGAAGCGAAAAAGTACTTAAAAGAAGCATGCTCTATTTTGTATAAAGCTAGATCGGCAAGGCCACGACCTCACTTAGATGATAAAATAATTACGGCATGGAATGGTAAACAATTCTGAACAATTATCGCATGTTTTACCAGATGAGCCACATAGGCCACTTGTACAAACGAGAATTGTTTAGTTTCAGATTTAGTGTACAGAAAGTTGAAGGTTAACTTCATCTCTTTTTTTAAATGAAATCATGTGTTTTTGAGTGGCACATACAAGGCCATTTGAGAAGATGAAGTTGACCTTCGAATTTCTTACATCGTCCATCTGAAAACAATTTTTGTGTACTGCATTATGGTCTCTATGGAATGAGACAACTTCCGCTGGGAATCTTTCTTTTCGAAAATGTATTTCATAGCGTTATTGAATTTGCAATGAACTTTTCCAGGTCTTATGATAAGTGGTTTAGCTCGCGGAGGAACCGCAGTGAACAATAAACAGTACATCGAATACGCAGCGGATGCTGCGAAATTTATAGAACGTTATCTTTTCGATGAGTCTAAAGGTGTGTTGCTTCGCAGTTGTTATCGCGACGACAAGGATGCAATAGTACAGACGTAAGTTAGTTCAATAATTGATGGGTTTGCAGTAATAAGGAGGCAGCTCTGCTCTTTATACATTTCTAAAAAATTTTTCAAAGACACGTGACCTTTCGCACAAAGACGAATTAGTTCAGTACAGTAATAATTCCAATAAAATGTACTCCTCAAAGTCTACTTTGGCAGAAGAAGAAGACAACTCTAATATCAGAATATTAGTTGTCCATACATTTATAAGCAGTACTCGAATTTTAATCACCTAAAAGCTACTTATTGCAACAGCCCCTTCAATTTCATGTCGTCACAGTAGGTGACTCACCTTGCACATTCCACGAGACATGAAACGGCGTGCGCTGGAGAATTGACTTCCGTGGAATAACTGTTTTATCGTCGCTTTTCCAGGAGTGCACCGATATCTGGATTCCTGGACGATTACGCGTTCGTCGTGAAAGGTCTGATAGACTTGTACGAAGCCAGCTTGGACGAGAAATGGCTGGAATTCGCGGAGAAGCTGCAGGACATTCAAGACGAGCTCTTCTGGGACGAGGCGAACGGCGGATATTTTTCAACAACATCGTCCGATCCTGCTGTAATCCTACGGCTGAAGGAGGGTACGCTTAAGTACTTTTCGTGGTAATTTTAGCTGGGACGATTAAAATTCTCGGTCCCGTGCCGCGTGCGTGCGGTAGTTGCGGTCACGCTCAGCTATGAAATCAAGGAAACCTACATTCTGTAGTAAAGCGCGAGCGTGTCCAAATATTTATAGCACGGTCTGCTTAGTGTTTCATTACGTCCAGCCATTAAGTCTATCAACCGGCGGCCGTTTCGCTCGTTGCCTACCACGATATTAGATCGAAACTTGAATGGGAAGGAGGAGATACGATATGTGTTTTAACGAGATTTATCACCATCTATACAGTACACGACGGAGCAGAGCCATCCGGGAACTCGATTGCCGCCGAGAATTTACTGAGACTGGCCGACTATTTGGATCGCGGCGAACTCAAGGATAAAGCTGTACGTCTTTTCGGGGCGCTTAGGCGAATGTTGATGCAGAGACCCATCGCTCTTCCACAACTAGTATCGGCGCTTGTTCGGTATCACGATGACGCAACGCAGGTGTGCAGATACAAATTATTCGAACGCCCTACAAACCAGAATCACTTCTTTTTCTTTTTAAATTCCACCAGACTATGTTCCCGGCCTAGATCGTGAAATGTACAGTTTCGAAATCATCGAATTTAGGCACGCTTAGAGGTTTGATGAATGCTAACCGCGTGTTTTATGCTTTCCAGATCGTTATAGCTGGAAGACGAGGAGCAAAGGATACCGAGGACTTGTTGCGAGTAGTCTACGACCGTTTGATACCGGGAAGGATCCTTATCTTGGCCGACCCAGAGGAATCAGATAGTTTATTGTCCCGTAAACACGAGCATATGAGCAAGATGATACCTACGGATGGCCAAGCCGCGGCTTATGTTTGTCGACGTCGCGCTTGTTCTTTACCTGTTACTAGTCCTGATCGTTTGGCAACCTTATTAGACGAGAAACGACAGGCAGACGCATAACAGTCGTTCAAGCCCGCGAATGTTTAGGGGGTGGTCCGACGTAAATCATTGAAGCTTCAGGAATATTTGAACAAATCGTTCTGAAATTTTAGGGCCATTTCGCTACATCATTAAAAATATTTTGCTTGGCCAGAAAGAGCTATACACACATATATTCTTCAATGATTGTACGATCGATTTATGTAGAATCATCGGCTACTGTTCCGAGTTACTGTGATGACAGCAGATTCATTCTGCGCTAGCGCGTTTAAAAGCAATGCCGCCGGCTAAAATACGAGCATGCG
The DNA here is from genome assembly GCF_050948215.1 of Halictus rubicundus. Classification (NCBI taxonomy): domain Eukaryota; kingdom Metazoa; phylum Arthropoda; class Insecta; order Hymenoptera; family Halictidae; genus Halictus; species Halictus rubicundus. The sequence goes on along the minus strand of NC_135159.1, from coordinate 12,001,058 downwards.
AATTGTACCATCCTGCTCTCTGTTTGGTAGTTGTAGCGCGAAAAAGGTTTACCGCGAACCAACGAGTTACCTTCCGCATTGTTATATAATAGATTGTATTGTTACCGCGGAACCGACGAAAACAATGTTGCATACAGTTGTATATATAGTTTTACTAATAAAGCAGAAATGTGGGATTATCGGATCTAATACCGTCATCTTACACCGAATCGTTGCGTAATACCGCGGATTTCTGTGCGTTTATACGGACCACGAATATGTTTAAAATGCCAAAAAATAATTAACGCTCTACTGGTCCTTGCGATGGAAAATATTGTTGTAGAAAATTCTTTTCGTCCAGACGTCCGGACTTCAGGTCGATGACACATTGTTATTTATTGTTAATTCCAGCCTCGAGGCCAAGGAATGGACTTCTTCACGCACATGCAACTTATTTTGCCCCTTCCTTTTTATCCTGCCTTATCTTACTTTCTTTAATTTATACTTAAGTACAGTTCCATTTTCCCCATTGCTCTAACAGACGCTCCAACGTACCCCTGTCGTTATTACGTATCTCGCGTCTGCCAGATCGCACTTATAATCCCCCATGTAACGCGGTGATTCCCCAGCCTCGGATCCAGACGATCCTCCGGATTGGTTCTGGATCATCGACAGGCTTTCTCGTCGGGGAACCACGGTAGCGGCGGCTGCCGCGAAATCTCGTGTCGAATTCCAACCGAAAATAGCCACGGTATATAAACCAGCAGAAGCAACGCGAGCACAGGCTTCCGCGGGAGGGAGAGGGAGAAGGAAAGAAGGTGAGAAGAGAAAGTGTGCAAAGACCGAACCGATCTGTCCCGAGGAAATCGGGGCCGAGACGCGGCGTTGATCCCCTCGACCTTGTCGTTCACAATGGTTCGTCAGCTCGCATTCAGACCACCGAGAACACGGCACGATAATCGATCGCGCGTTCAGCTGATCGTTGTCGATCATCGGGATCGGCCCAAGGTCAAGGTCCTGGGCGGGGCAGGATAAGTCAGGGTAAAATAGAGTAAGAGAGGGAACAAGACACTGTTTCAGAAGGACTCGGAGGGACACTTTGTCGGCGATGAAAATGGCAGCGACAAGATCTGGAGGAGGTCAGCAGAGGTCAGCGTCGAGGCTGCTCTACCTCTAATAGTTATCTTGTCCCTTTCGCCTTGGCGCCTCTACCGAAATAACGGTATTCGGCGGCTGTACCTCCGAATCTGGTGAAGCGCCGATTAAAAGCCTGCGTCAACAATTAGTGCAAACAAAGAATGTATACGTACGCAGAAAATATAAATTTTCAATATTTTAACTTTTTATACATGTATATTTTCTGATTTATATTTCATATATGTTTTTATTTTTATATTTTATACATATTTTTATTTTTATTTACATTTTATACATATTTTTATTTTTATTTATATTTTATACATATTTTTATTTTCATTTATATTTTATATTATATATATTTTTAATATTGCAATATACTTAAATTCTTCCTTAAATGTCTTTTCAATTTTTGTGTTGTATGCATTGTTGTCGTGAATGCATGGAACTCATAGTTTAGTTAACGGTGGTCGAATGTTGCGAAGAATTGCGAGGTTGTTATTATTAATTATATACGGCGATATTGTAAACATCGATTGTAAATTGATGTAGCAACGATTTCGGTTTTGTATTATTGACGTGTTGTAATACTGTGGTTAGATAAAATAAATATTAATTATGTATTTATTACAGAGGAAGTATACAAAGTTATTATCATCCCCGCTTATAACTAATGTAGCTAGAAAAAATGTTTGCTGACGATGTTAATTACTTTATTGAAATAAGAAGATATTGTTTATCGATAATATCGACTTATGCACCACTTTAGATTTACAAAAATTTTAGAAATACGTACCGTGTATCAATTATGCAAATCCTGAAAATTTCATCAAGTTAACTCTTTGCTAATAGTTTGCTAATATTAGTACTTTGCAATGCTCACTGTTAGGCAACGATGCAAAATTATAAAAATATGGACACTCGTACTTCGTTTAACTGGAATTCTATGCAGTTGAATAATTATATACCGGGAGCTTAATAATTAATTCTCATCGTAACAATTCTTTTAAAATTAATTTAAACTTGAAAGTTCCCTAAAATTCAAGTTAATCGTTCAATTCCTCCATTCAAGTTACGACATAACTTGGATTCCACGGCATGCGCATCGTCAATTTTTGGCCTACTTCTAGCGCTTACATTACCAAATATCTGCATAATCTCGTCAACACATGACCAGCGCGCGCTAGATTGAACCCTCCTCTTTCGAGCGAGCCCTTTTCCAGCGAAAAATATTCTCATACAAGGACGAAAAGTTGAGGCAATAAAACCATTTTTCGTCTATTTTTGTCGGTAACCTGGTCACTCTACCTTACCGCCAATCTACGGAGTCTTGGATTTTAGTATCTTCTCTGTAACTCCGACCGGCCACAATTCTTTCAAAAATGTTATCACACAGTAAACTAATTGTTCTAATTTCCGGAAAAAGCCCAACTCACATGGTCCGATATTAACCCATTGCACTCGAAGCCATTTTAACTCCAAAACGAAAAATTTCTTCCGAATATTTCCCTTCTGTATATATTTTCTCATGCTGTACATGCGAAAATGGTGCAACTTACTCGTACAACACTGAAATGTTTAGTAATTTATCGAATACAAAGAAATTAAATAATGCAAAGAATATTTTGAATAATGATACAGCAATTTTTAGTGGCGCCTTACAGTCGCCATTCGTGTGCTAAGGGTTAACAAACTAATATTCTCTTTTAAAAATGGCGGCTGTGTTTGAAATATATCCTCTTCTCCAAAATATCAGTCTAAAATATTCGAGAGTACGAGAAGAAGAAGAAGAAGAAGAAGAAGAAGAAGAAGAAGAAGCAGGGAAGGTAGGAGTAGGAGGATCTCCAGATCTTCTCGATGGAGGACGCAGGAGGTCACGAAGCGGGTTAGCGTGTATCTAGAGGGAGGCGTCGGCGTCGGCGTCGGCGTCGGCGGCAACGAGAAGGAACGGGGACGTGTTGCGGAGGGGTCGCGCATGCGTTTCGTTTTGTCGGCGAGGATGTTCGACGTTTTTTTTTCAGTCACCGGTCGACGCTGCACCGGGCACCGTCGACGCGATCGCTCCTCGACGAGACCTGCTATGGTCCCTTAGATCAGCGGAGGTCGTCTCTCCAGGTGGATTGGTGTTCGAGCAGGCGTCGTCGTCGTCGTCGAGAATTGCGCGTACACGATCCGGTGTCGGTATACTAACCGCTGGGGACGTCGTCGCGTACTCCAGTTCCCTGCTCGAAGCCCTAACTGGGTGGCCACGCGACACGCCACGCGCCGCTCACGCGCTCGTCATCATCATCCTCTACGCACGCTTCTCTCACTGTCTTCGGGAATACACCGAAATTCGTGGAACCGTACCGAAACGGCGCGCGGCGGCGGTGGTTCCCGCGGTGTTCCTCCGATTTCTCCGAACCGCCTTGTCGTCCGAGTGAACTCCTGGTAGTGGCTCCTGGTAGCAGGTGAGCTCGGCCCCGAGAAAGGGGCACGAAAGGTGAGAACTGCAGGTGAGAGGACTGGGCAGGCGCGTACACTATCCAGCACCTGGATACCCAGCCGCCGCCGCCGCCGCTGCCACCGCCGCCGCCGTCGACGTCGTTGCTCCTGGGGACTACACGTTTGCTTCCTCCTGGACTACTCCAGTTCGCTAGCCGTCGTCTGTTGCTCCACACACACTCTCTCTCTCTCTACCTCTCTGTCTCTCTCTCCCTCTCTCTCTCCCCGGGGCGATAAAAATGCGGCCAGTGCGACGACCGTTTCGTTCACGGGTCACGCCGATCAGGATGACGAATGCCCCCGGTAGAACGTGGTAGAGAACACCTCTCCCCCAACCCCCTCCCGCCCGGACCCCAATCAGTGCAGTGTGCCCGTACCCTGGAACCTCGACAGAAATCCGTAGGGTGACCGAGGACCGCGATCCACCGAGTGCCGCGTCCTCGATGTCGTTCTGGTGTCGGTTCGCGGTGGTGGTGTCGTCGCTCGGATCCCCGAGGACACGGGCCAGCAATCTCGATCAGGCTACCATCGGCACGGTCCCGTCGGGCGATCCACGTTGATCCCGGAGGAGAGATCCTCGGACGAGCAAGAACGGCGAGACACTCTATTGTTGTTGTTCCGGATAGATAAATCCGGTGGTACCATGTCGCTGCACTATCCGCAAGGATACAGGTACCGATCGGCCGCCAAGGCCGCCGGGATGATCGGCAACGGCGAGCAAGGGTCCGACAGCGACGTCGCGGAGCTGAGCGACCTCGAGGACGACGAGGACGAAGACGGAGGCGGCCAAGGGACCGACAGACGCATCCTACCCCGTCGCGAGGACGATGACGACCCCGAGGACGACGAGGACGACGAGGACGACGAGGACGAGGACGACGACGATGACGATGACGAGGATGAGGACGACGGCGACGAGCTACCCTATCCTGGATTCATGCCGGTCGTGCTGAGGTACCTCGACCAGAACACACGACCGCGCAACTGGTGTCTGGCGCTCATCACTAATCCATATCCTTTTGGAACGTTACTGCCACGCCGTTCCAACACGGTGATGTTGTTGTTGTTGTTGATGTTGTTGTTTTTGTTGTTGTTGTTCTTCTTGTTTTATGGCTATTTTCTTTGATCCGTTGGCCTCGGTCTTCGGGCACGTTCCAGGGGTTGGTTTGAGGTCCTCAAGGTCTGCGATTGTTGGGCTCGTGGGGTTTGACCCTTTGGGGATTTTTTCGAATTTTTGTTTTGCTGGGGAACTGGACCCTGAAGTCTTAAATAACGGGGACAGTGAACGGGGCCACTCGCAGTAATGTTCGGACACTTTTGGAATGACGATAACTGCGATTTTTATGCATAATGGAAATTGTCTGTCTGAATTGCAAAATATAGGAGCTGTATTTTAACACTAGGTTTACGGAGCACTAGAGGTGACCATTTTGCATTACTTTGTAAAAATAACAAGAACGTGCCATCCACATTTTTAGCAATATTTTTAAACTAATATATACCCAAAGAGATAGATTTGGTAAATAATTTCTCCAAAATAGCAATTTTTTCCAAAATTTCTTTCTCACTCCACATAGTAAAATAATTGTTCTAACTTTTTAAAAAAGGGTCAAATCTTATAATCCATTCCTAAAAAAGTTATCGTCCTTCCAAAAAAATACTGCTGTCAGTCATTGTAAATAATAATATGTTTTCAACCTCAGGATTTTTGGTTTTCAAAAATTGTAATAATGAACAATAGCAATGGCAAACTTGAAGAGTTTCAAACATTTGGTTTAACGAATTAATTCTGAAATTGATGATAATTTTGGACGAATGCATTTTGCGCACAAGACAGCAAAAACCTAATTGCAAGCATTAGTCTTCAGTATACTATTCTAGGGGTTGCAGAGAATGAGGAGAAGAACGTGCAGAAGACTAATGGTCGTGATTATGTTTTTACGGTTCAACCTCCAATCAAATATAGAGACAAATTACATTATTTATGGGATGACCTAATACTTTAATGGAGAAATCGCCTTTTTATTTGAGCTCACATAATTCCTGTAAATTGTGAAATATGTCGGGAAACTGTTGCAAACTTTTTGGGTGGAAACAGCCGATACAACGCAAACTTTTATTCCTCCATTTTTAATAGTCTGTGTGCAGAACATTTTTACACAATAAGTGTTATAATGCGTCGAGATTCGTCCTCAAAGGGTTAAAAGATTGCGAGGATCTTGTAGTATTTATCGCTCTCTTCGCATATTGTTTAAACATATTTAAAACATTTTCTATTCTTTTTTTCAAACATTCATAATGTTATAAAAAAATATATCGTATTTGGGAGAGTCTAGAGAACGATTCCAGGCAAAAAAGACTCGCACAACTTTCATAGTTGCTGCAAAAGAAATGTTCAAAAGTCGACCTAGTTCAAAGTTGAATTTTTCGAAAGTCGTTATCCGTCAGCGAAAGATGGTTTTTAAGTTTATATTCAGTGCATTAAAATCTATAAAGTTAGCCTAATGGTCACCAAAATTGATGTCGGACCGTGTAACAGAACGAAGTTATGGCTGGCACTGCGTTCCACTCGTGCCGGAAAAGAGGAATCTGAAAATGGAGAATTTTTCTTCTCCGCGGAACGCGTAACTTTACGACAGAAGCGTAAAACGAAAGAACTTCTACATTTTTACATTTGTTGGTAATTAGTAATGGCATTCTTGCTCTCGAGAACCCGCGGTTCGGCTAATAAATTTCTTGATAGCTTTCTGGGTTGGAGACTTTTTCCATACATTTTTAATTCTTTAATGGCAGTAAACTGCTCACTCACCAACAGTCCTTAAGAGTTTTCCGCGGTAGGTATTAACATCGGGAAGCTTTCTTCCGCGTCGAAGTTCTTAACGTGATTCATCCGCGTCTTAACGAGTCCGGGAAAACACTAACTTCTTTTCATTCCGTTAGAAACTATTTATTTACTCTCATCCAATTTCTGAAACGTATGATGCAATTATTGTGTAAACTCTCCTTTTTCAAATCGTTGAAAATCGATATTTCTTTAACAAAACTGTACTTTCACTGTACTGTCACAACTTTTAATATTAAAAAATATGGAAAACTATGTTTCCCAATGTTTTTTAATTCTAAAAAGCTTCCAATTATCAGAATTTGAAAATGAAGTTGCCTCGGACTAGAAAATATATTTTGTTCTTTGGCAACAATGTTTTGAAATGTCTGAATTTTTAGTACTTGTTCTAAAAAATATGGAAAACTATGTTTCCCAATGTTTTTCAATTCTACAAAAGCTTCCAATTATCAGAATTTGAAAATGAAGTTGCATAGGATCAGGAAATGAATTTTTTTCCGATACGCCACAATGATTCAAAATGCCCTGCACGTGCGTCGCGAAGCTCGCATTAGAATAGTTCTACCTGGAAATGGAGTAAGTTCCTTGTTGGCTTGCCTGCTGTAAGGATCTTACATTTATCTCTATTTGGAATTTACTTTCCCGCGACGTGAATATGAAATATACGTATATGCATATATGTATTATATTCTATCTGGTGAATTCTTCCGGATCCAATTCAGATTCTCCTTTCCACGGCTCGTAAAGTATTTTTATTGCTTCGTGGGTTCGGGATTTTTAATAATCTCCTAGTAGTCGATTCCAACGAATTTATTTCGCGGAAAATATTTATCGCCTCGCTATTCATTCCGGGCAGATTTAATTAGGCTGGATTAACTTGATTAACTAAATCTGGGACATCAATTAAAACAAAAGATATATATATATATATATTTACACTAAAATATATAAATATACAGTGGTTTTACTCGGAGAAAAATTGTAGGGGCGCATATTCGTTAATTGGTCGTAGAAATTAATTAGAATGTTACACATTTGAATTTCATGATGTTTTGAAAGTTTATATTTATTTAAAAATTGTGTTAAAGTGTATAGGTTCGAAGTTTATAGGATTATTTATCTCGAAAATCGTGTATGCAATAGTTGTTCGACATGTTTAGAAATCTGCAGTTCGAAGCACTATTTACAACAACTGCAACGATCAAATTTATAAATAAATGAAGACTAACGTTTTGAGCATGCAGTGAGTCATATGGTTCAACATGGCATACGAGCGTGGCTGTTTATTGCTGACCGTTTCTACTTGAAATAAGCACAGACACTGCGATACTATTCTCTATTGACCTTATTACTATTTTATTACTTGTTCGCATCGAATTGTTTACCAGCAGTGTATTAGTACTGGAGGCTGTTATTGCACCTGCGAATACTCTTATTGGACAATTAAAAAGCACAAATATTGACCCCCTTTAACACAGCTAAAAAAAAGCTAGCGTCTTACAGTGTTTATTATCGAGGCTTTGAAATGTTAGTAACGAAACATTTATCGTGTGGTCCAAGGACACTGAAGCCTCGAAAGTGTATCAGAGATTTCAATTGGGCATTGAAGCAATTCAAATATCCAAATGATTCTACTTCCATCGATTTCGTAGCCGAGCTGGTTGCAGCATCGAGGGGGAATTATAAATCCACAATTTATCATGCAGCCTGCACGATCAAAGCCGCCCGATTCGACTGCGCGCGCTCGAGCACGCCAAAAGCAGAGTCGCGTTCCGCAATTTCCGAAAATTTCATTAACCTCCTGAAAACGTGAAAGAAGTGTGTCGACGGTTTAGGATGAATGGCCGCCAACCAGAGATTTCAATTGGCCAGTTGGCCAGTTCAAGATCGGGAGGGTCCCGCTTCTGTGGGTCTCGTGGCCAAGCCAAGATGGCTGCGACGTCCGCGAAAAATTGGGATTGTTGTTCGGGAAGGACACGGTTTCTGCCCGGAAGCCTGAGCAGTCAGAGCCGCGGTGCAGCACGGGTTGCCGGTATCTTGCGGACTATTGGCCGTAGGCTCGTCAGGGGATATTGACGCAGTAGGCTCGGCAAATATTGCGATCTGTCAGGGGCTGATTAAAACGTGAGCGCAGCGCTCGGGGAGCTCTGCTCGTTAGTTTGCGCGCACCGTTGAAACAAGGCTGAACGAGACCGAACAAAACCGTCGTCGAATGACAACCGCGTAGAGTCGTTCAGCTATCGGTCGTCGCCGGGATGTTTCCCGAAAGAGACGAGCGACAGTTACGGCTGTCTAGCGATCCGACCCGGCGTTGCATAAAGAATAAGGACATTGTTCCTCGAGGACCCGGTTTCGCAGCACAGAAAGACGTCTTTTGTTACGAGAACTCCTCTCGCCGAGGGGACGCGAAACGAACGATGTCCAGGAATTTTTCAGAGAAAACTATGGGACCCATCGATCCCAAATTTTTCCAGAGTTAGCGACGCGTGTTTCGAGAGTACGCATTATTTTTTTCCCCCAGCAGAAATATCGATTTCGTCCCGAAACTGCGGCGGTTCTGCGAGAACGCTTTGGGAACGTTATTCTTCGTTGCTGACACAATAGCGACTGCTGCAAGTTGTATGAAACAAGGAGACCAGGAAGATACTTAATCTGTAGGAGTGTGGCTGTCTTTCGAGCGTGTATTAAGAAAGGAGTATTGAAAAATAGACGGAATTTGCAATTTTTGCGAAATGGGCGATTGCTTTTGAAGTTACACGGCCCGAGTTTACCAAGTATCGATTTTATCTCGGTCTGGGGATCAAGTGACATTCGGTGAACGCATTCGCGAAGTTTCAAGGGAAATTATCAGTAGTATTAAATATCGCTTTAAATTTATCGTTAGGATCTGTATTAAAATTCTCAATGTTCACCTCAAAGCAACCATAAAAATAGTTTTCAATCTTCTCGTCGAAATTAGTTCCGTTTCTCCTGGAATTGTTTCTCGTCTCTGATATACAATGCGCCTTCTGTTCCATTGTTATTTCTATGAGTATCTCGTAATCGTATCGCATCGATGTTACCTGAGGCAACAAACGGATTTCGCTAATACCTTTAGACACGTTATTTCGAGACCCGTTTGATACCATAATTCACTGCTCGGGAATTAATACGTATCAGTATCGATGGAACCAGCATTGAATCACAAGTTGTACCTTGTTACCTTCGATGTATATTAATTTCACATTTCAATTTGTTCGTCTGGGTCCAGAATCTTTTCTCAATTAGGTACAAGGATTCAGCTGAAGGCTGGAAATTTGGTTTTTGGAACCGGGGAATGAACCGACCCTTCTCAATGTCAATTGACGTATGCCCACATCAATAGACCTTGCACAATTTGGGGCAACGCTCCAAATTCCTGATTCGCTCCTTTGTACCATCTCACGGAGCGTTTGGGAACTCCAAAATTCCGAAATTTTGCATAATACGCTGATTAGGATAATATTAAACTCGAGACTTGTTACTTACAGTCAGAGATTAAATAGTTGGAGCTTCAGACAGTGTCGAAACTACTTTAAAATTATATTACCAATCTTTCGAACTGGACTAGTCCTGGGTAATCCTCTCAAGAATATTTTTCAACCGAGTTCCAAAGTCATCGATATGTTATTTGATAATAAACATCCATATTTGCTTCGATATTCTTGTAGAGCATGCAAAGACGAATCCAACGACTACCATAACCGTACCATTCCGATCATTCGATCTCGAGATATTCGTGTCTGAATAGATTAAATTCTTACCTTTCAGACATGCATATCGCGAAATTTGATAATCGAAAGGGTATGGTTATGGTACTCGTTGGACGCGTCTTTTCACGCTCTTCAAGAATGTCGAAGAAGACATACAGGGTGTCGTTCAAAAAAGTATCGAAGACCTAGAAACCTCGTTAAAAAACATCCTCGAGAAAAAATCATGACTCAGTCCGCATACAGTTCGAACCTATGGATTCTAGGCACTGATCCAAATCATTCAGCTCTCCCTCATACAAAACTGATGTTCCTCAATTAATCGCGTACAACAGAGATAATACCACAATACTCTACTCCAACATTAAGGGGGCAGGCAGTCTTCTGGAGGGGAAAAATCAAGGAACCATGGAAGGCCAGTGACGGGTGCGAATATCGAGAAAAATCTCCGCGGGCCTTCGGGGATAAGTGTTCGTCTAAGGTAGCAGGCCGGTGGCGTAGGGTACAAGAGAACGTTTGTTCAATTTCTCCTCGGTGCCAGGGGGTAGGGGGCGGCGGCGGCGAAGGGGGATAAAAGCGGCGGAGAATTGCGAAATGCTTGGCCCGCATTCGCGGTAGTTCCAGCCGTCCATTGTCCGCCCGCACAATGGGGAATCTTTCTGCCGGCGCTTGTTGCTCCGATGCTAGGCTGACTAAACTTTGCCCGGCGACCACGTGCGTCCTGCACACCCCGCAATTTCGCGCACAAACGAGCACGCACACAGCCGCCATATATGCGCCACTGTGTGCACGCGTACGTGTGTGTCGTGTGCACACAGGGGGTTGTTTCAACGGGGGTAGAAATACGTAGACAGACGTGTCAGCCAGTGTCCGTACAAGCACATTGGGGATTCGTCTCGGGATAGGTCAATCAATGACCTATTTAAACCGCCTTCAGGCCAACCCCGCGCCGACTCCGCCAACAGTCGACCACCCCTGACGCGGACACCGTCAAACCATGATCGCGACACTGCCATCAACATGAAACTCGAAACCGACCCTTCGCTCCCTTTGCTGCCACAAATAAATTACAATAGGTCGACGTTTTGAAACGATACACGGTAATATTAGAAAATCCTACATAATTATGTAGAATAATTCGTTCCTCTCTTACGCAAGGTGTCTCGCAGCTAATTCTCTGCCTTATTGATTACCCTATGAAAAAATCTCTCGGTACAGAATTGCACTATTTCGAAGTATACATACGTTGGTAGGAATGATTTTTTCTCAGTTGTTTAAGGAGATTATTAGGTCATCGATACCTTTTTGAACGACACCCTGTATATTTTCTTCGGCATTCTTGTAAAGCACGAAAAGACGAATCCAACGAGTACCATAACCATACCCTTCCGATTATTCGATCTGGATATATTCGTGTCTGAAGGGTAAGAATTGAATGCTTTCAGACACGAATATCTCGAGATTAAATGATGGGAAAGGTATGATTATGGTACTCGTTGGATTCGTCTTTGCGTGCTCTACAAGAATATTGAAGATCTACTGTAATAACTAATTATATAACAAAATCATATAATGTATATTATTTTTGTAGAGCATGGAAATGAAATTGTTGCTAATGTACCTGTTTTATGTTTCTGATTTGAGATGTATAGCTCAGGGTGTAGCAGGGTGAGGCATGATCATGAAACAATTTGATATTTACCATGCTGCTGTTGTAATGGAATCAATTTCCAGGAATTTCTAGAAAATTATGAAAATTGAAACTTGAAGGAAGCTACCGGTCTACTTATTATTAACGATCCCCAAGGGTGCGATTTTCTGTTACACGATAGTTCCGCGAACTTTTTTGGCTCGTAGCCCACTTTGCAAAGTTTTTTTTTTGTCCAGCACCGAGCAAACTATCTCCATTATCGAAAATTCCAAGTGCAGTTGCGCGAATAATTTTCGACTCCAGAAAACTTGGGTCGAAGACGAAGGAAACAAAACAACTAGCGGCGCATTTTGACCGCCTTTTTCACTTTGAACATTGTTTAAACATGCTTCCGTGCTCGTAATGTAATATTAAACTAGCTTGTTCGGGAAAGTTTACAGAATATTACTATGTAAATTAGAACTGTGTAACTATCACTGTTCTAGCATAAAACGTGTCGAATTTTTCGCTGAAATACAGTGCCGCTATGCATTTTCGAATATTCTTGTTTAGGATTGTCCACGAAGGCGTAGACGGAACGATAAAAACTTCGAACGATGCTCTTCGTTCCGTGCCGATGATCGCACTAAAACCAAAAATAAAATTCCGCTGCCGAATATTACGGTTCCTTGCGTTATGCTACCGTTTCTTTTCTAAATATACCTTTATTGCTGCGAAATATTGCGAATATTGCATTTAAGATACAGAATTGGAATGTTACGGATTTGCATTAAAACGCAAAATTGAATTAAACAAAGTTGCCGGAGCGGACTATATTAAAACACAAAACTGAATTAAACAAAGTTACTGGACTAGACCTAATTAAAACACAAAATAGAATTAAACAAAATTACTAGACTGGATTAAAGAATAATAGAAAATGGAATTAAAAAAAAAATAAAATTAACAAAGTGATCGTATACTTTAAAAAACAGACAGTATAATAAAACAATAAATTTTCTGTAAAAAAGGAGACAATAATTGCACAGCTGTATAAATAAAATGACAATTGTCTTTTACTTCCCAGTGCACTTTTAAGATAGAAAAGACACGGAAGCTGATGGTTGCAAGTATGTTTTCTGCGTCTCCTTTTCAGCTTCTAGTCCATGCTGAAGCGCTTGATGAAGGAGATGAAGGATAATGGAAGCTCAGGGCTGTCCAGTAGGAGGGCTTAGTGTCCCTCTCTTCTGGATCAGAAAATCTCTCCTTTTTTGACAGCCCTGTCACTGTATTTCTCACGATTAGGCCATTTCCGGAAGAAATTCAAATGTGCTCAGAACAGCCGCCAAAAAATATTTACATTTTCTAAAATATTCTGAAATCTTTCTATGCACCGTTTGGCGTTAATTGCGACATTATTCCGAGAGTGCAAACCTTTTGCAAAATAAAAATCGTGCGAGAAAGAAGTTAAATCAATATGCAGAAAAATAATATAACAAATCTCGATTTTTATTTTCAAAAATGTCACTCGACATGTCCATCCACGAGGCTCTTCAATCTTCCGTCTGTAAAGGATAAACGCACAGGTCTCGGTTGCAATTGGGTCAAAAAGTGCCCGCGTTCGCGTCCCGCGAGGACCGCCAAACGCTGGCGAAAGGATCGAGGACGTACATGATTACGATTAAAAGTATTTCGAATTAGCGGTTGACACCGGCCGCGAGGGGTCGTTATCTGATCGGAAACGGTTCTAGGTCAGAAAAGTCTCTCGCGGCTGGTCTCGAATGGCCGAGTGATCCTCGAAGCATCGCTGCAGCCTATTACAGCCTTGGCTCGGCGAAGAGGCTGGATATAACAAACTTGTGTGTGGCCTTGCGGGGTGAGAAACACACTTGGCGGTTCGCACCCTTAAGGGTATCGCTTTCTACGCTACTCGAGCGTGTCTCGAGCACCCCGCTGTGTTCTTTCCACACGAACAAGGTGTCCAAAAGTGCTGCGGAATCGTCCTCCACGCCTCGCCTCTTCCGTCATTTTATTCCGCAGTCGGTTCGTACCGAAACATCAGAAATTTTTTTTTTAAACGACACCCTATATATTTTCTTTGACATACTTGTAGAGCATGCAAAGACGAATCCAACGACTACCATAACCATGCCTTTTCGATCATTCGATCTCGAGATATTCGGGTCTGAAAGCATTAAATTCTTACCTTTCAGACATGAATATCTCGAGATCGAATAATCGGAAAGGTATGGTCATGGTACTCGTTGGATTCGTCTTCTCGCGCTCTAATACTGAAGAAAATATGTAAGGTATGTTTAAGTTGCAATAACTGCAACATTTTTCAAAATTGATTTTCCAAGATTTGGTTTCGGGTCTAGCTGTTTCAGTTTAATGTAAAATTGTATGGTACCAGAATAAATACAGTGATTTCTCTATATATGTCGCCAAGACCTGGGTGATAAACGTCGCGGTCTTATGGGTGATATATCGAGACTTAATTTTATATATAAAAAAATCGTTGATTTGTTGAAATATTGAACTCGAATTTTGTAACGGACGCTACTTAAATATCGTAAGACTATATTGATTGTTTAAATTAAATTGTCGAATTTTTGTTGTTGCTCAGAGGTGTGTAATCGTTCGAATTGTGCAAGGACACGTTTCCGGTTGTAGGTCGTAAGTGGTTTTGCAGCTTGTAGCGTTAAATGGCCGGTCCCGCGAAGAATAATAAGAATCCGAACTGTCCAATTAGAGGAACAAATTGGAGCACGTCGTGCCAGCGGAGGTAACCGAATTATCACTTCGCCAATCGAGGCTGAACATTGTCCTTTCACGGCGATCCGGTGCATTATAGCGTCTTCGCGTAACCCTCTCGGAATTGTTTCCTATCGATCCGTTGCACGCGAGAGGATAGGGGTCGAACAGATTACAACAAGAGGAAAAAGAATCTCTCTCTCCCCCCCTCCCCTTCACCCTCTCAATGCATCGGCAAGCTAATTCCATGGACGTCCGTGATGGACTCGGAAGCTCCAGTCAACAAAACAATTTGCCACGGCGCCGGCTCGTCTCTTGTTATTTTCACCCTTGAGTTATGGGTGCTGGGTCCAGTTCGACCCAGAGACACAAACACCCCGTCTAAATTCCAATTTCCTAGCGGCCAATTTAAATGATTTACCAGGGTTATTACTCCCCAGGATAGGTCTCTCCAGTGTAAATAGGTTAATAAATATTAATCAGGTTGTAGATTTTATTAATTTGTCAACTGAAAATTGGAACCTTTACCAACATATTCCTGACATTTTTCCGAATAAAATGAGTCCAAACATAATACAGTTCGGAGCATATTTGCTCGAAATTTCATATACGATCGATTTTCTGGTAAACTTTGTCGCAAGTATCGTGCGCATCTCTTGCACATGTATCAAAACACTCCAGCACATAGCGCGTTAAGGACAATATTTAATTCCTTGAAATTTATAGGAGATTCGAAAAAATGTTTCAGACGAAAGTTGTAGGATATTTGCAGTGTTTTCAAAATATATTAAAAATATACTCAAAATATAACAGATATCTTTTTAAATACAAAAATATATAGTACCATAAGGAATTTTCTAGTCGAAAAATTGAACCTGTTCCTCGCCTGATTTTTATAAAATAAACCACGAAGTTTAGAAATTGTTTAAACATTCTAATCATTACTTGCCCTTGTAGTAGATGTCCGGGGACAGTTGTATGAAGGTTTCGGCTATCAACGTGAAAGTTTTTGAGTTTTTTTCCGCGGTAAATGCGTCGTGGCGCACCGCAAGCTTGCAAACTCGGGAAGAAATCGAAATTTTTCGGCGAGCTAAGTGTCGTTGCGGGTTGCTGCATCGACCGCAGCCCAGCAAAACGAAAAGTTGGCGAAACGTTCTCGGCCCCCGGGGGCGTTTGTCGAAAACAGGACATCGGACGGTTGGCACCACGAGTGTGATCGATTACTTCCGTCTATCTGACGATCCATCGGTAACCTCTGTCAGCCTGTTTCTCATCGATGCTTCGAATCTCATTTACGGGACGCTTAATAGACAATCAGCCGGCCGGAGCGGGCCGGGCAAATTGTTTCGATCGACTGTCACTTCCGGCCGGGATTCGGGGCTGTCGAAGATTGCCTCGTTCGACGGTCCCAGTCATTCGATTATTTTTCGCCCGGTTTTGTAATGGAGTTGCGCGAGGCGAATCCGACAAGATACGTGTCAGTTAACCTTGCTACGCTCTTAAATTGTTATTCTTTCAGCGTAAGTGGGAAAATCGATTTTACGTCCACATACGTCGAAAGTACAATATTTCAAAAGTATCCTCTCAAAATTCTGTAATCGCGTTCGAAAGAATAACGAAGTTACACCTCGTTTACTGCGAGCATTACGGAGGAATTTGAACTTTCAAAAAATCAATTTTTTTCGCAGTTTCTTGAAGTATAAGCACTCTCCAACACGTGTGCCAAAGGATTTGGCTGAATTCGTAAAATTAATTGAGTTACAGGCGTTTGAAGGTGAGTTCGGATAATCGAGGTTCCACTTAATCGTGGATTAAACGCGTGAAAATGATCCGAACCGCGTCGTGTTTGGAGTCATTTGATTCGGGAGAATGTCACGCGTATGCCGGTGAGAGATTCATAAAGAAATAATTAGGAATGAAAAAGTTCTGTCAAGAAACAGTGTCAATTTACATTTCGGTCCCGAAGTTTTCGTGTATATCGAGGCGCTACCGTGATGAGGAAGAATGGCGGGCACGTTGCCGCGCTAAAATGAGCTTGCCACATCTATCAGGCGGCGCAGTGAATCTCTCATTGATGACCTAGAGATTCTTTCCACGCGGAAAGTTGACTTTACTTTTCCCCCTGTCGAAGTTGAAGGAAAGTTTTTAAGCACGAGCCGAATGCTGCCGGCGAAAAACAAAGAGGAAAGTTCGCGGCGAGGAAAGTAAAGCGATCGGAAAAGAAGAATCAGGCCGAGATGGGCCGGCTCGATGATTTATTGCGGAAATTCTTCAAAATGATTCCCGGCCCCTGCGCGGGCATACACTGCTTGTCCGAAAAGTTTCTGAATTGGAATTAAAGCATCGATTTCCTGCGGCACGGCGGAGCTATTGAGAACTGTAACTATGAAATATGGAATTGTCGAATGAAAATTTAATGCCTGCTCGTGCCTCGCGCGGAATTGATGACGATGTTCAGAATTTATCATTTAATTGAAAAAAAACCCATAAAATAAAAATTATCATCGCCAGTTGCAAAATGCTGGAGCTACGTAGACATTTATTTCTTGTTATTGTAATTTTAATGGGTTTTTGGTAATTGCAAAATACGGGAGCTACGTGGACATTTACTTTTAATAATTTTAATGGGTCTTTATTAATTGCAAAACACTTTTTCTTGTAATTTAACGAATTATTTGTAACAACGAAAAATATTTTATTGATTTGAACCTTCTTTGTTGCAAATATTAAAAATTTTACAAGTAGACTTTTGTGGTTGGTTTTCTAATGCCGATTCTATTTGTTTATTGAAAAAAGGTCTTACTTGACAGCGCGACCTATAGTTTGTTGTTTCGTGTATTTTTTTTTGTTTGCAAGTTTATTAGAGGCGTTCTTCTATTGTGTTCTTTTGAAAGAGCTTCGAGTTTGCAAGCAGTAATGTTTAATGAGATTTTCGCATTCGAAATTATCTTATTGCACCGCAAGGACCGCAATACTTCGTCTCCTCATTAACTAGTTGGATTTCCATGGCCGAATCCTCATTAAGACGAAGAGAAGCCTTCGCGACGAAACGAACATAAAACAGACCGAGACGTTAATTAACAAATAATTATAGAGTAACGATTGTGGTCCTATCGTGTCACTGTAGCTGTGTGTACTCACTTTTCAATAGATGTTTATGTGCAGAGCGTGTCGCCTATTAAAACCGAATTTTCACCTGAAATATCTTTAATATCTTTATTTATTTATAGTTTATTCTAATGTAGTCGCATGATCTGCAAACTTATCAGCCACCATCGGTGTAACGTTATAGTTAGTGAAATACCACGCAAATCAGCTATGTATAATATGATGACCTTCAAGTGACCTTCAATGGAGTTATTCGTAAAAAGCATAATTTAAGATCGTCGACGATTTTAATATAATTATTATTACATCGTGGATTTGATTCATTTGTCAAATACAAAATTTAAACACTATATTTATAAATGTATAGTGCTATAGTGAACGTCCTCGACGGAAAAGTATATTTCGAACCAGTTGATTCTTGTTCAAGAAAATAAATCGACTCCGAAAACTTTCGGCTCGGAGGGAATGTCATATTTGTCGTGAAATTAGTTTCGACGGGATAAAATTTTCCTTGGAAACAATAGACGCATTTATATCGATCTTATTAAACGGAACCGCCGAAACCGTGCGCCCCCATGTATTATGTATTTGGTCCAGTTTCTTCATTGCAGTTCTCGAAAGGTTTCATGCATGTATTCATCTTCTATTCGAAGACTCCGATCAGCTGACTGCCGTTTAACGAAATATATTGGGAACTGTGTTACTATTTTTACGATCGAAATCGGCAGCTTGAACGTAAAATTAATTCATAAATAATAGAGCCGTTCACTTAGAATTATTGAACAATCAAGAAAATCGTACAATTTAATAAATATATAGGAACTGGTCTAGATATTTCTGTTTGTGTTTATTTTTTTGTATGTTTTGATAATGATGACAACTTTTCCGTTTTTAAGTATTTTTGGATCTTTTAAGTATATTTGGATTTTATAATAATTTTTAGAAATGTCTGACTGGGTCTAAATCGACATTTAGAGTCGGTTATTTATTATGCAATATATGGTACTTATTCATTTACTAAATCGTCTATATTATACGTGATATTTATTTATTTGGACAGTTAATAACTTTGGCAATAATTAGCTTTTTACTAATTTGATCAACTGCAGGAGAAGGTAGAATGTGTAATGGCTAATTTTGGTCAGCATATTAGTCCCCATCCATTATGTCAGTTTCCGGTGCGTTTTCATCGCATCATAAACGATAATGTCTAACATCTGACAAGAACTGTGTTTACACACGTGACCTGCCACCGTAAACAGTGTTGTTCTGTGCATCGTGTAAGCTGTCGTATTCACTGGCCGCGATTCTAAATACAAAATGATTGAACATTTCCGAATATCAATTAATAACTGCAGAAACGAAATTGAACTTCAAATAATTCACATTTCCAAACTCTCTTATTGTTTTCACTCTTTTGCAATCGATCTATTAATCTTTATTATAAACAGATAAAATCAGTATTGTTAATTATCGAATATCAGTATCATCAAATATCAATTTTTAAACATTTACTGCCAGTTTTCAATCGAAATTCAATTTTCTTGTTCATTTCGTTCTGAACAATTCGAAGCAAAAATGAACTAATAAATTAATAAAACCTATAAACGGAAAATTAAATAATTAATAGATTAAATTGGAGCAGGTTAAACAGAAATTATGTAAGCAAGTCTTTCGCCTAACCCCTCCACTGGGGCTGCACCCCGCGACTCTAAACATTACGTGTAATCCTATACTAATCCAATTACAAAACTTCTTCATTTTTCATTATTTTTTTATAGGACTTTCACCAACTTATTCTTATTATACCAACTTACTTATAGATATAATTTGACCTTCACGAAAATAATAGCCCTACACGATCTATGTCACAGCTCGGACCCGAGGATTGGGCTTAGATCGAGACTTCACTGTACATGAAAAACGGAAAATCAATTTTTTAGAAATGAAAAAGCGGAACACCCTCTTAGTGTTTGACTGATTCTCATATTTAGGGGGTGGAAACACGAGAACGGTCCGAAGACACGGAAGAACATTATTTCGATAGCAAGTTCCGGGATAGCATGATCGGACGCATCGGTGGATATCAGGAATCGTGCTGGCGAGAAGGTGGTGAGTCACCGACAACCAAGGGAATCACGGGGAACAGGTGGAACGCAAGGAAATAGGTGAGGGGAGGGGTGGGGAGGGGGTGTTGGAGCCCAGTCGATAGAAGGGTGGATTTTCACGGAGATTTAGGTCTCCAGGCTGAGAGCAGGCTCGTTGGATCGATCAGCCATATCGCGGGAATAGTGAATCCGAAAGAGGTTGGTCTCGGATCGACAACCCAGACACTTTCATGGTTTTCAACCCCTCCGGGCCCACCCCCGTATCGCGTGTCCTGGCCAAATACGAGAATATTCATTTTCTCGTCGCCATCTATCTTCTCCCATCTATCCTTTTCATCCTTTGTACTCCCTGTGCTGTAGTTTATCTATTTAGCACATGAAACGTGTAATTTTATTTGCAAATAAGAATTAATTACTTTTGTACAGTGAATTAACAGTGAATCAATTATTTTATACAGCCTGAATGCACCCCCTTGCAAAAATGATGAGATTTGATTCAGAATTTTGACGATGGTGACGAGTTTAATTAATTAGGAAAATTTATTTTAATCTCTATCAAAATTTCTTTAATATTTCTGTTGACAAGTAGCAAAATTATTGCAGACTTTTACGATAAGATTTGATTTAGAATTTTGACGACGGTGACGAGTTTAATTAATTAGGAAAATTTATTTTAACCTCTATCAAATTTCTATACAAATTTTTTTAATATTTTCGTTGACAAGTGGAAAAATTGTTGCAGACTTTTATGTTCTTTGATAATCACAATTTACATTTTTGGCCTCTTTAATTTATTTCTGTATGTTATCTGAACTCTCCAGTGAGATAAATAAAATTGTATTTAAATGACTATGTAGATTTGTTTAATTTTTTTAGCAACACAGTCGCAATAAATTGTAAATCCACCGTTTTGACAGTGGCACTAACGCTTTTTTTGTCAATTAAAATATGTTTGCTATTGATCTCTTGCATGCTCTCTCTCTCTCTCTCTCTCTCTCTCTCTCTCTCTCTCTCTCTCTCAATTAAAATAACACGCATGCGTGGACAGGCAAACAATTACAAGTTGACGCCGTGGTGGTGGTGGTGGAAGAGGGGGATGAACAGATTTCTAAATTTTCGGAAATTGGTTCACTGGTTTTTTTTTATGACTCACACTTTTCGCAAAAATTTCCTCCATCAATTATAAAAAACAGAGAAAGAAATTTCTTTCTTAAATAATTTTAGCAGATTGAAAATAATATATATTTTTAAATTCTTTTAATGTTTTTACTGTTTTGCTTTATTTTAAAGCGAATTAATTCCTGAGAAAATCAATTTGCAAATACTCTTAATGCAAATTAATGCACGAATAATTGAAAAGAATTATCCGGGCGGATCGTATGCGTCGATGACTGTACAAACGTGAGAGCGAATGTCACTGACTATCGATTCGCAAACTCAAAGAATTATTTTCGGAAGGCAGTGTGTTCGAACGTGACAGGTTAACGCGAATGTTATTTCCAGACGAAGCTTGACGGGCGTTACGTTAGGGAGATTTCCTTTCGGGGCTGTTCAATTAATTTTACGATGAGACTAATTCCATGTCTCTTAATTAAAACTGACTGAATTCAGACTGAACGGCACGCGCACTTATGGCACGCGTGTGCAAAAATTTCGTAACGAGAATTAATAATATTATCTTTTATTCTATTCGCTTTTCAATTTCACGAATTTTCCGATTCTTTGTCTTTTTAGAAAAAATTGCTTTCTAGTAATTGGCTCTATGGAAGGATGTACGGTAATTTGCATGTGCAATGGGAATTTGCATATGGATTTGCAGTGATTATCGGCTTAAGCTCCGCCCTGGTTTCCTTTTTTAATTCGCAGAATACTTAAACTCCCGAGGGACCTATTTCATACCTAATTTCACGTGCGAATTTTAACTGTTACAGAAAATTGTGGTTTTTTGGAGCTCGGGTCTTCCGCCAAAAAATAAATTAAGAAAATAATATGTAATAAGATCAGGCTTCGAATTTTTTCCGAAAAGAAACAAAATAAAATTGAAACGGTAAAGAATATTTAAAATAATATAATATGCAATGATACATCAAGAATGAGGATTTGAAACGGCCATAGGTCAGTGTGAACGACCTAGGAGCAATTAAACGTATGCCACAAGAAAATGTCGCGAAGTTCTTGGGTTCCGTTGTTCGAAAGAAAAAAAAGTGGCGATAGGAAGAACAAGTTTCTTTTCAACATTCATATCTGAAAGTTCGCTAACTGTTTTAACCTAGTCTAATCCAGATCTAGCGTTCAACCTAGATCTAATTTACTGGAGGGTATAGTCGTTGAGGTGGAAAACTCGTACAACAAACTTTCGTCACCGACAAAACGGTCGTTAGAATAAAAACCCACGGTTCGCCTATGGTACATTCGAGCGATCATGGCTGCTACGTTCACTTAAAAAAATATGCCGCATGAAAATCATACGTTCTCTTGGTACACGTTCGAAGGACATCCACACGCTCGTGCAGATTAAGAATCTTTCTGGTCTCCTCGTTCCATGCAACTTGCAGCAGCCGCTATTGCGTCAGCAACGAAGAATAACGTTCCCAAAACGTTCTCGCAGAACCGCCGCAGTTTCGGGACGAAATCGATATTTCTGCTGGGGGAAAAAAATAATGCGTACTCTCGAAACACGCGTCGCTAACTCTGGAAAAATTTGGGATCGATAGGTCCCATAGTTTTCTCTGAAAAATTCCTGGACATCGTTCGTTTCGCGTCCCCTCGGCGAGAGGAGTTCTCGCAACAAAAGACGTCTTTCTGTGCTGCGAAACCGGGTCCTCGAGGAACAATGTCCTTATTCTTTATGCAACGCCGGGTCGGATCGCTAGACAGCCGTAACTGTCGCTCGTCTCTTTCGGGAAACATCCCGGCGACGACCGATAGCTGAACGACTCTACGCGGTTGTCATTCGACGACGGTTTTGTTCGGTCTCGTTCAGCCTTGTTTCAACGGTGCGCGCAAACTAACGAGCAGAGCTCCCCGAGCGCTGCGCTCACGTTTTAATCAGCCCCTGACAGATCGCAATATTTGCCGAGCCTACTGCGTCAATATCCCCTGACGAGCCTACGGCCAATAGTCCGCAAGATA
This sequence comes from Halictus rubicundus, assembly GCF_050948215.1. Classification (NCBI taxonomy): domain Eukaryota; kingdom Metazoa; phylum Arthropoda; class Insecta; order Hymenoptera; family Halictidae; genus Halictus; species Halictus rubicundus. Next base: position 11,978,156 of record NC_135159.1, on the reverse strand, counting down.
CCGGCAACCCGTGCTGCACCGCGGCTCTGACTGCTCAGGCTTCCGGGCAGAAACCGCGTCCTTCCCGAACAACAATCCCAATTTTTCGCGGACGTCGCAGCCATCTTGGTTTGGCCACGAGACCCACAGAAGCGGGACCCTTCCGATCTTGAACTGGCCAACTGGCCAATTGAAATCTCTGGTTGGCGGCCATTCATCCTAAACCGTCGGCACACTTCTTTCACGTTTTCAGGAGGTCAATGAAATTTTCGGAAATTGCGGAACGCAACTCTGCTTTTGGCGTACTCGAGCGCGCGCAGTCGAATCGGGCGTCTTTGATCGTGCAGACTGCATGATAAATTGTGGATTTATAATTCCCCCTCGATGCTGCAACCAGAAGTTTGGACATTTGAATTGCTTCGATGCCCAATTGAAATCTCTGATTTGCGTCGGGGAACGTGATACAGTTTTTAGCTCACTGATTTCTCTGTATACGTCGCCAAGACTCGGACGATAAACGTCGCGGAATTATCCCCACTATTAAATACTGATTATCAGCTCCATTTCTCTGATCCAATCACCACAGTCCGATCGAGCCCTAACGTATTCTACCAAGGTTGATGATGTGGCGACCTTTGAATAATCAAGGGGTCGAATCACTCGAGAGACTCTGAGGGCTCGTGTTCCATCGGGAGGCCGCAACGCTTGAATACTAAGATGGAGGGTCCATTGATGACGCATGTCACATGTGTCTGGAAAATTCGAAGTGGATTGAATAACATTTAGAGAAGTGACAGTACATTATTGAAACAGAATTATACCGTCCCAACTAGGCAGTGGCGGACGGTTAACGTTTGGGGCCCTGGGCTTACACTGTATGGGGGCCTGCTCGATTAACTCAAGTACCAAAATTTTGTACATAATTTATTGTTTCTTATGTTTTCAAGTTAAATTATTTTTATTTTTCTGAAAGGGGGCCCTTTGCAACTAACCGACAAATCGCCAGTGAGACCAGTTACCCTCGAGCTGCACGGTGTTAGCAACCATCGGTTGACACCCTCTACTAGTTTATCCTAACGCGGCATCTTAACATCTTATCGGCTCGCCTATCGACGGGATCACTCCGGATAAAGCCGGTGGCCTAAATGTTTGCGGGTGCGAGAGATAAAAGTTATCGGGCGCCGTTGAAAGACTATAAATCGAGAGCCGGGCTCTCCCTCGGCGGGTTTTACAGTTTATACGGCACCGCGGCGATGGGACAAATCGCGAGGATTACGAGTCAAGGAGAGAAACGCTCTCCCGAGACCGAAGCGATACAATCCCCAAATTGCTCGGCAGATGACTCGGCCAGATCCCCAAGGACCCCTTTTGACGGATGGTGAACCGACGAAATGATTTTTCATGGGAGGGGCGGGGAGGGGAGAGGCAGAGCAGACAAACCCTCGAACATCCGTTTTCACCCATCCCCCTAACGAAAACTTCCTAAGGATATCTCGCCGCTTCGGGTTTTATAAGCCTCTCGTGACCCAAGAGGGCAATCAGGATCCCAACCTTCAACCCGCTAACCGGCCGAAAGTACTCGCGAATATGAATTGAACCTTTCCCAGCCTCTCGGCGAGTTTAACACTTTCGAGTGCCGCGGGACTGACAGTAGCGGGGATTATTTGTTCAGATTTGAAAACGAATTTTTCAGGTGGCAGACTCGTGCATAATGAACGTTTCATCGCTTCTAGAAATATTATCCGGTTCACTTGAAGTTTGATGAATCTGTAGATCGTAAATGGTGTTTCTCGATTGAAACGCTTTGTATGACCTAATATGTACGGTGGGGACTTCGAATTATACATTTTTTCAGAAAAAACGTATTTGTAGGTAAATTACTGTTTTCAAGATTTACCAGTGTTAGAAACAAGTCTGGTAATAAGGAGACAGTAGTCCGGAGAGTTTGAGGTTAGAATTTACGTTCTCGGCGACTGAGATCTCGAAAAATATGACAAAAACGTTTACCCCGTCACGGTACTTGTCCCTTCGAACCAAATAATGTTTTTCAGGGGATGTTCGAGGTGCTCAAGTTAGGTGGGACACCCTGTACAACCCCTTAAAACTGCGACCTTCACCCTCTCATCTTGAAACGTTTGTAGCCCATTGCAACGTCGACCGATTTCGATGAAATTTTCAGTATGCACACAAGTTACCGAGATCTACAAAACGCAATTTTTAAATGATCGTTACAGGCTCAGATAAAAAAGTTGAAAAATCACCATTTTGTCATTTTCTTTTGTATCATTCCAACTAATTGCAATCTAGAGAAATTTTGGTTTGCTCGTTGTCAAGGAAACTAGTCGGTCCAACATCTAAAAACAAATTCAAGTCATTCGGACCGATTTTAAAAAAGTTATGCGATCTTTAAGAGCGTCCGCATAATATTGTCCTCGACTGTATCTCTCGTGGGAGAAAACGGCGAAGGAGAAACGACCGGGTGGCACGGGCCTCCGGGAGAGAGAGAGAGAGAGAGAGAGAGCTCTCTCGCGCATCTGGAAACAAATTGCTGGCACGTAAATATATTAACACGAGCGTAAATATCGTCCTCGATTGCGCTCAATAATTGCGCGTCGTGACCTAGAAGAGAAGCGAGCGCGGTATTCCACGTTTGCGGTATACGTACCTGCGTGACTGAATTTATTTCTGCCCTACGGCTCGCGGCGCATCAACGTCTGCATAATTTATCGCGCACGCGATTCATCATAGGCATAGGAGCGGCCCCGTGATGTTTCCATGGGACGAACATGCTCCGAGGAACTTTCCATGGGTCGAAACGGTTCGAACGTTGCTCTCGAAATTCCACGGCTAGACGACGCTCCTCTTGTTTCGCACCACTTCAAGGTCATCGGTCTGGGCATTCTTGCGGCGACTACATGGTTCTGTATTTCAGCAGCTTATCCCCGACATTTTTTTAAGAAACCAAAACGGACGTACAATTGTTCCGTATTAATTTTTGTTGAGCCCCGTATTTGCGTATTGGAATTTTCTGGAATTTTTTTGTCCCAAAAATGTACTACCTTGAAAAGGATGATTCCTGAGATCATTTGAAGGAACTTTTTCCTTTGCGAAAATATTCTACGTGGCTTCGTTTAGGAGTTATTAACGAAAAACACGGACCAATCAGAGCGCGGCCACAGCGGCTGGACTCCGCCTCGACGCAAGTCTCGCTGAGCGTGGCGTTGGCATTGGCTGAGTCAGAATTCGCCTGCTGTATCCGCGCTCTGATTGGTCTGCGTTTTTCGTTAATAACTCCTAAACGAAGCCACGTAGAACATTTTCGAAAAGGAAAAAGTTCTTTCAAATGACCTCTGGAATGACCCCTTCCAAGGAAATATATTTTTGGGACACCCTGTATATAGAGACTCGATCGAAGCGTCCTTCGCGAGGCTAAAACAAAGAGTTTTCATTAATTTTGTTAGTTCACTTAACTATATTATTTTATAAAAAAAGTTTCAAGTTTTTTCAGTTTCGGTTTTTCAATCGACTAGAGTTTGCCAAGCCTTAAAAGGATCATTTTACTAAAATTTACATTTAACCAGTTAAAAAATTGTCATTTGTCAGAATCGCAAATAGCAACAATTGCTTTCCATCGTCAGGTAAAACTAGTCTTTTCAATTTGTTGGAAAAAGTCGAGTCGTTTGGTTAAATTTTTAAAAATATTCTTTTATCGTAGAGATTGTTTAAATATCAGTTCTTGTCTCTGTGTGCGAGTCTATAGTTGTACAGAGCTGGTTCTATGTGTTCGAATGTCGGCCACGTTTTCGTTCACCGATGGTCTAACGCCGTTAGAACCTTGAATTAGCCTAAACTCGCGACGATGGCTACTGTATTTATATATAGCACGCGATCAAACGCCCTTCGACGCTAATGACAGAGTGTATATCGCGTGGCGATAGTGATCCGTCAATCCGGACACCGATACTCAACGGTCAAATATGGTTGCGCGTGCAGGTGCTGGAAATTAGGGGACTTCATTGATTCGCTGACTCCGATTAGGGTTCGCCAATTTTTAAAGATGATTTTTCGGGTTTGAACATCAATTTATTTGGACAGAGCTGTGGAAAACGACGGATTTTAAACGTTAAAATTAATTACTAAAAATTAATTAATTCTACAATGGCGTAGATCGATGACTGGTCGTTTTATGAAAAATATTAAATATTCAATTTTACAAACCATATTTGATTTGTGTATGCTAATGTTTCGAATCTGAGCTCTAAACAAAAGCTAGTTTGCATAAATGTTATTACTATCAAGTGTAATTAAACGTTATGATTCTACAATTGACTGATTAACGTTGTGCACTGCGAATCATAACGACAACATTGCCAAATATTAATATCAATGTCATTGTTACGTTCATGTTATGGATCGTTAACAGCTTGCTCCTGCACGAGAACAAACGATGCGTTTCAATTGTAATGATCCGATGCACACCTATTAATTGTAATAATGAACTCGCGTTGGGGACCTTTATGGACATATAATTATGATCCGATGCGACATCGAACCTAAACGAATTTAACTTTAATTTCTCTGGTATAAATATTATTAATTTTAAGCTCTACTCGGTATAATTATTTTTACAGTACTATTACCCACCTGGAAATTACAAAAATAACTATAAAAAAGGCTAATAATTTTAATAGATAAATTCTCGTTATTTTTATAAATTTTTTAATATTGCAAAACAGATCAGCTTTTGGTGCTCAGTGAATTTAACGTTAAGGTTGCTAAATCTTCAGTATGCCTGCTGTGTTTGCAATTGGTTCAAGAAGAAGATAAAAAATAAAATGATAATGGAATCCCTATTTGGGCAACGTCACTCTGGAGGCCGGTTTACAAAAATATGGATTCTCGATCGCTTTCAATCTAATTTCGCGGGCGAGCTCAATCTCCTTGGGCGGGCCGTAAGCGGATCGGCCCTTGAAATTTTAATCAGCACGGGCAGACCTCGGACCTCGGTCAAGATGTATCCAGAGGCCCGGGATCGAAACCCCCGAAAACAATGGGATTCCCGGCATAAATGTTCGATGGCCAGAGCGCTATTGTTAGAATAGCAGGTTTCCGTCTTTCATTTCCGCGGACGCGCATCAAGCGTATTAGGATCGACTCGGCGTGTTATACCGGGTGAGGCGATCCATCCCATCGGCCGGCAAATAAATCCACCGGCGAATCTGGAACGGAGCTAAATAATTCGGCCCGATGCTCGGCCGCGATTTATGTCCGGTTATTTTTCATCCAAAATTTGAATCGCCGCGTCCGTGCTCCGATTTTTCGAGCCAGACGAAGTCGTTAAGGGCTGCGGCCATTGCAGGCCCCCGGGAAAAAATCCGGTGACCGACTATCAGAACGCTGTGATTTATCGGGGAACATTGATGCAGGCTAAAGATTGCCAATGTGGAACACCTGATTTTCAGAGGCCTGCCAAAAGTCGAGAGATTTGTTTCTCGTTTAATCCTCTTATCTACACCTGAATGTTGTACGACCTTCAGTGCAATCCACGTCGTTAGACTCCAATTCTCAGCAAAAGTAGAACGAACCTTTTCTCAAACGCATTTTTACCGAGATTTCGAGGTGATCGGTGTATTTCTATATAGCCACCCTATATATTTTCTTCGATATTCTTATAGAGCACAGAAAGACGAATCCAACGACTACCATAAACGTACCTTTCTGATCTGTCAATCTAAAGATATTCGTGTCTGAAAGGTGATCTACTTAAGCCACCATCTATTCAGACACAACTATCTCGAGATTGAATGATCAGAAAAATACGTTCATGGTAGTCGTTGGACTCGTCATTTCGTGCTCTACAAGAATATCGAAACGAATATACGGAAAACATATATTTGTATCGCACAAACAATATAAAAATTTAATTTTCATTTGATGTTTAAATCAAATAATATTTTCTTTTCGTCTAGTTTTTAAAATTGTTGTTGAGTACACGAAATAATTATTTGATCAAATGAAACAATTTCTAAAGAAATGGTCAAATAAACTATTATTATTTCAAACGTAGCGAAATACTATATTATCTTATTTTTAGTAACAGAGGTAATGAGCATACGAGTCGGTTTATCATACGAACCACTCGGTTATAGAAACGGTCGTGTCATCGAATCCATTGTTACGAACCGGTGTTCCTCCCGTAAATGGTTCAGCCAGCGGTATGGTCGCGGCCGCGTGAAAAACCGGCGCGGCGTATCGTTCCCCGGAGCAACAGTTGCTCCTGTTTTTACGCGGCCGTGATCCGGAATTCAGCCCGGCGATGTGCGATCGAGCTGGAAAACGTGTTGCGGCCGCGCGCGTTTTCCACCCCCGCATTAGCCGCGGCGCGACACGCCAAGATTCGAGGGTTACACGGAGAAGAGAGCCTGGCGGAGGCCAGCCGTTTATTGATCGGACACGCTCCGCATGTTTGTGGAAAGTAGATAACGTGTGCCGGCTTTCTCGCGATCTGCCCGCGGAAACGTCCCTCGTCAGCTTCCGCTTTTCGTTCCGTCGCGCCCTCGTCGCGATTTTAGCGCCGCGACGCCACGCACGCCGCGTCGAACCGTTTTCTCCACAAAATTCCACTACTCGAAAACTACCAAAAAATATTCCAGACGAAAGCTGTATTTGTCCGACAATTTTCAAAAAATTGCGGGGAAAATAAACACTTGTGTTTTGCAACATTTTTATATGGAAAATGAAATTATAAAGAAAATTGAAAATTATAAAGTATATATATTGAGAATAATATAATATTGAAAATGCTGAAAATTATAAAGTAAATATATTGAAAATTTATAAAGTGCATTTCGTAGATCTGTGTCAATGTTGAAGGATTTTCGAAATTTGGTATACAGTGATTTCTCTGTATATGTCGCCAAGGCCTCGATGATAAATGTCGCGCGATCATCCCCAGTACCTCGGGGTATACCCCGTGAGCGAAAATTAGTAATTACCTTCTTCAATTCTATTTGTGCGGACCATGTATTGAAATTGACAATATTTTGTGGAAAAATGGTACGCTCTAATAGGAAAATTGAATAACGCTCGAAATTTCCGAGGGACGTATATTTATAATTAAAAGGGTCTCGTCTCGGCCCTTTGAGTGGCAGCCTGTGACAGTAAGCCACTTACAATCCACCGTTTATTGTCCTCCATTTTCTTCGGCGCTGTAGCCCGACTGTGCCGTGGCCAGTGGACCGTGAAATAAGTTTATAACGATGTCTTTCCAGTAAAAGGAAACGAAAGATGAAGTTGTTGAATCCGATAAGAGTGTTCCAATATCTTGGTCTACCATATTATAAGCTGCCACGTGGAAACGGGGTGCTCGAGGACTTGTTGCAAATTTGAAAAACCGGAGAGGCCAATTTTATAAACTGATATTGTTTAAAAATCGAATTGACCGTGATTAATATTTCTCATCACGTGAGGACAAATTTTCGTGGATCGTTTGTCTGAGAATTTGTTCGTTGGACAACTTTCCAAATTTTGATTGGCAATATTTATTAGCCTTATTTACCATAATATTCATTAGCCTCATTTTACAAGTTTTATCGCAATTTTGGTTATCTAAGCTACTTCAATCTGATCAGGATATTTATTAGAAGGATTTTCATTTATTAATTTTATTTATTTACATTTAATTGCAGGAAACAGTAGTTAAGAATAAGAAGATAGTTGAGCAAAATTCTATGTAAAATTATTTATCGTGTTTCGCATAAAATGGGTGATATTTAATTTTTTGTACAGCCTAATAGTATACATTTTAATATCCTTTGAAAACTGACATGCGGACCGCACACATCGACAAATTTAAGATCCAAAATTCAGGCCAAATTTCTCGCATCTTCGAATCAGAATGAAATACTCGAGGATAAAACGAGTCTTACTAATGGCGACGAGACGAGGAAGCATATTAAATACGATGAGGTTATTTCGCTGTATATTCGGCAACAAATCATTCGTATCGCATTTATGCTAACCATACAAGTGGCAATAATCCCGCGGTCGCGTCCATTCTATCGTACCGCATAATTTCCATCAAGATTTATTCTCAAAATAATTCTTGATATCACTCGAAATTTGGAATATCATCACCATTTTATAGATACGACGAATGTTTATAGTACAGTTTTATTGATACAAAAATTGTTTAAATATTCCATTTTTGTTTGATAAAAATAATTCCAATTAATAAACCAATCAGTTCAGTTCAAATAGTAGATTAATAATTTGATAGAAATTCTCAGCTTTAGTTGCAATAATTTCTTTGTTTGTAATTATTTGTTTCATGAATCTTTCAATAATGTATTCGTGACATTTTTCTGATTGAAATGAGTCCAAACACGGTATAGCTTGCATTACATTTGCTTGTTTAAAAATGAGTTTTATTATAATTTTTCAAATGCAAAAATTTTGAAATAGCATCCACAGTGATAAACTTTTTGGTTTCATTGATAAAATTGCTTTGATTTTGTGGGAATTATTGCAGTTGGCATTCCGCACTTAGGGTAAATTTACGACATGTTGATTTCTCGTGTTGGCAGCCGTCAGCCTAACCGTTGACTGTGTATTGCTGTGTAACAATGTTAGCAGTGTCACTGGCCGGTTAACACGTCGCGTGAACAAAGGTTGCGTGCAACGTATTACCTTTTGTCATTCATACTTTTCACTTTTCAGTTAAACCTGACGGCTTTATTATCCCATCAAATTCTTATTCACGAGGGACCGGCTTTCATTTCGACGACCGGCACGCTCTTCGCCTTCAAACCTGACTGCTATTTCTATAAACCATAAATCTTTTGACAAATACGAGCTTCATGATGCAGGTTCTGAAATATTAAATTCGCTATCACGACTGCAGCCACTGAAGTTTATGCGCGTGTGCCGAATTTGAAATGTTTTGTGCAAAAGCAGTAGAGTTTTTAACATTTTACCAGTCTCACTCACTGCAGAAGTAATGGCCGATTTTTGGCGGGAATTTTGAAATGCTGAAACTTGACTACAAGCTAATTTCACTAAATAAGATAAAATTCTTGAAATAAGAACCATAAATAATTACTTTTCGGACGTATTCAAAAGGGGACAAATAGTACTGAGAATATTGAAAATTTGACAGTATTTACAAAATTTTATTTATCCAAAAAGGTGACCGACAGACACTTTCTCATTTCTGTTTTATTTTTAATTAACAGAATTGTAACCAAGCAGGAGTATGTTCCTCTAATGAAAGTGATGCTCTCTTAATTTAATTTCGAATCCATTCACTTAATAAAAATGTTGTGGTATAATGTTCAAGGGCACGAGAGTAGTTAGGGTGACAGGGGCAGTACAAATTCTGTTAATTAAATTCTCCTGAGCATTATTGGCTGAATCACTCCGGTTGTCTCTCAATCAATTTTCCTATTGGTTTGCAAAAGTCTTCGAACAATTAGACATTCGGAAAATAAATGACAAAAAATATAAATATTTTTACATTATTTTGTACAATATTAATTTATTCTAGACAGAAAGTATTATTAAATATTTTTCTTTCTATATAATATTGGAATTGTCGATTTCAATACGAGAAAGCATTTAAAGATATAAATAAATAAAAAGATACAGAAAACAAATAAATATCAATTAGTTAACTTCCGCTTTTTTTTTGCAATTAAGGCGGAACATGTTTATCTTACATAAAGATCCTAATAATCATTTTAGTCTCTCGTATATTATAAGATGACATTAAGGAAAAAGTGAATAATTATATAACCTTGAAATGACCTTTACCTCCCAGATTTAAAGCCTACGTATGACATTTATTCCCGACGAACTGAATTATGCACGCGGAACTCACCCGAGGAAGATGTTTCGGGAACTTAGGCGAATTCAGTTATACTTTTCAAAGAAGTCTAATAATCATTAATTATGCATCAAGCATTCGTTGGTTACGCAACTTAATGAACCCCAAGTTTGAATCCCTTTAGGCTAAATCTATGTTTTTTTAGATTTTTCTCTCGTCTCTTTACCTGGCACGCCTAATTAAATATTCTAAGTACGGTAATATTTATAAATAGTCGTGGAAGGGGTTCAAGAGAATTTTCCACGGTGACACGTTTCATAGTGACGTGCTTATGATGGCATCTTCGCGTCATCGCGCGACGTGCATAAACAGTGCAAAAACAACAGGATGACGTGTATAAATTTGCAAGGTATTCGAACGTCACTGTACTCGCAAATGAAGTGCATAATTCTTTATACATAACACTTTATTAGAACCGATAACTCTTGATTAAAAAATTGTTTCACGTCGGCGATGCCTGGGTCTATTTTGATCCAGAATATCAAAATAGTAATTTATGCTCTCAATTTTTAGCAATTAAATTAGACGCATTGCATTAGGAATAACACGTGTCTCCACTAGAAGTGACCTTAGAAGTATATTTAAACAAATGAACACTCAAAGCTGTAAACAGGTTAGAAAAAAGGTCCATAGTTTAAGGGTTAAAAGTCCACTTTGCTATTTTTCATGGTACAAAAGTTACAGCAACGTATCGGTACATTTTTCCATCGGGACTACCACGCGACACTTATCCAGAACATCGACCCAACTGCCCACACACTTCAAGTCGATCAAACTCAATAAACGTAAGGTAAAGACTTACCCTCTACATCTTCACACGAAATTGCCACGAACGAAAATTATTGTACAAATACCATTTTGATTCCCCTAACAGGTGTACAAGGTGAGACTCGTAACATGATTTCAAATAACTCGCCAGTTACGAGACTCACCCAGTACGTGCGACGTACCATGAAGTAGCATCCTGTCCTATTAGGCCACCGTCTTGTTTCGCAAGTTAGGGGACCGGGTTGAGCCTAATTCGCCGCACGGCCGTTTAGGCGAAATGTCAACAGGACCGTGCGTTTATCCGGCGTCGAATAAAGCCCAGTTCACGCACCCGCGGAGGATAGTGTTTAGGTTAACAGTCACTCGGCAACGGTGATCGATCAGGGAGATTATCGCGAGTCTCGTCTCGTCGATCGATCGTTTTATTCGTTTTCTGACTGAAATGTCATAATACCGGTTCAATTGGCGAATGGGTTTTCTCTCGACGTCGGGGTATAGCTGCCGATTACTATACCCACCTACTTGGCCTCCCCGCCGAGGAATTAATCGTTTATACCGCCGGGAAAGGAGAATAATCGCTCAGTCAATTTGTCGCATCGACAACCGACGGAACTCGGAAAAAAATTTGATCAAATGATTCATTGATCGACCGGGGCGCGGTGCATTGTGGTCCGGGGCCGTAATTTTGCTGTTCGGGCTTTTAAATCAATTGGGAAATTCGTAGCCATTGAAGTACTGAGTTTGCCTATTATTTATTTGTAAGAAACCTGTTCAAGCTCTCAAACGAACAGGGATACTCGTAATTAGTGAATTAATGAGTTTCAGGAAAATCTTCTCAAGAGTATTGCTATGAATTTGATCTAGAAAAGGCATAGTCGCCAGATCGAGACTCGTGTCCCCACTCTAACTTCCCCCTCTTCCGTGCCTGTGTCACGTGACTGGAAGGCTAGGGGAGGGTAAGTTTTTCCCCTAAATTCGTGCCCCCTCCCCTCGTCTGGCAACTATGGTAAAGTGATGAATATAATCTGCAATAAGGTGAGTTTGGTCGGTGTGAGGGTTGATTCGGAGTGACATACCTGTTAATTAATATTCTCAGTCCACAACAGCACAGGATTTTCCTTAACACAGTATCCACGTGGTTCGAGAGGGTGAGCATGATGGTGATTCTTTTGAATTGCATCACGCTGGGGATGTATCAGCCGTGCGTCGACGACCAGTGCGTGACAAATCGCTGTAAAATATTACAAGTAGGTACCAGTCGGCGTATAATACGCGTATGCATGCATCTATGTACATATATGTATGTACTTACGTGTCCGTGTCCCATTAGGGGAACAGTGTAACGAGCGTCGAAAAGAAACGAGACCGTTAAATCACGCTTGTCCTTGCATGCACGCCTCCATTTTACCCGGCCGTCGCTGCCCGACCGCCTGCTGCTTCGCGTTTCACTTTTCCGAACCGTAAACGCTGCAATTACGATCCTCCACGGTCTGATTAAAAGCTTGCAACGCGAGAATCGTAATCTTCGATCGGGAATTTTCCAGCCGTTCTGCGACCAAGTTCTTCCCATTCCCTCGAGCTTCACAGATCTGGAAACGATTAGGTGGATTTATTGTTGCTGCACCACGGTAATGCCCCGATACTTGCGAAAACTTCAAAGTCTAGATGCTTCAAACACTGATGCTAGAGCGTCGCAAAGAATACCGAGAATGCAAAGAGACAATACTAATTCAGTGACATAACTCTGGTGTTTATTATTATTTTTTAATGAAAATTTTACCGGTACGTGGGCGACACTTTTCCGGTTAAAATGATACCAAACACGATACTGTTTCGATCGTATTTAATGGCTTAATCCACGATTATGTGGAACCTCTATTATCCGAACTTATCAGACATGAGATATTCAGACTTTGAACGGCAGAATTACCGGCACGTTGGAGTTGAATTTTGAAAGTTATGTTGCGACTCTAAGACACGAGTGTAAGTCATCATCGGTTCGGATAATAGAGGTTCTACAGAAATCGTGTTTTAAACAATCAAGCGCGTTTGTAATTATGTCGTGTTCGGGCTCATTTTACTCGCAAAAATGTGACAAATGTATTCATGGAAGTTATTATTATCAATGAAATTTGATTTAGGAAATACGACCAATTTTGTAAGACCTTTTTCCAATTTTCTGGAGAACACAGATCGTAATATTCCGAGACACGGCTCGCAGCAATAAATCCCCGGTTTGTAAATGTATTTTAATTTATGTCCGCCAATCGGATTACAGTTGTTGAAACTGGAATAAGATTCTCGGACGATTTTTCCCAGTTAGGTCGCCCGGAAAGTTAGTGCCGTTTCCTGCACAGTGACTTTATTATCCGTTTTTCCCCCAAGAAATAAAATTTCGTTCGACTTGGTGAGCACGCAGTCTTCCAGAAATGTTTCACGTGCGCCCTCGCTGCAAGTTAGATTTCGTGCTTTTTTTTTTCTTCGCGGGAAACCGTGAACGAAAGATCGTGCGCGAGCACAAAGCGCGCCCGGATTGCGTTATGCACAATGCATTAAATAAATTGCGCTACTTTCAGCCGGGGAATTTCATTCTTGGAAAATCATGTGCTCTACACGCCGCGAAGAGAGTCTATAGAAAAAAAAAAAACGTTTCGAGAAGCAGAATATGTTAAACTGTTAAGAAATGGTATAAATAAATTAAAAATTACGATTATTCGTAAAATAGGACACAAATTGTGACTTGTAATACAGACCATTCTGTGTTACAAGTTGTCTGGAAAATGCTGCATGAATAAAATTAGTTTATTATTTGTTTGTTTACGTCAACGTTTGCTGCACCTTCTTTCCAAATCTCCATCTAGAATCCATCAGTCCTAATTCGCCCTAATGAACCAATTCTAGCATCCGAATCGCGAACCATTACACTTCGTCCAGCATGTTTCACGGTTGGCCTGAGATTTCCAGTGCGAAGCTACTCATTCGCTTAACGCCGTAACAGTTTTCGCCCATCAGACCCGAAAATATTAAATTTTCTCTCATCTGCGAAAATTACATTTGTTCCACCGTGTTTCCTCCGTAGAACAACTTCTTTGACGACGCGCGCCTAACCTTGACAAATTTTTTCGTATTATAACTCACGAGGTACAGTGAATTCTCGATATATGTCAACAACGCGGGTCCTACCTGCGTCGTGTATCGTCCAGGAGCCATGAGCCGTGTTATGTTTACACTCCTCGACGTCCGGGGCCTCTCGAGGTAGTGGGGATAACTCCGCGACGTTTATCACCCAGGCCTTGGCGACAAATATAGAGAAGTCACTGTATTTGAAATCTTAAACGTTTATCTGTTGCATTTGCTCGCGGGGAAAAATATTCGATATTTTTTTTAGCGGGGCCTTATGTTTTTTCTTAGATATTGTTGTAGAGCATGAAAAGACGAGTCGAAAGAGTATAATAACCACACCATTTCGATAATTTAATCCGGAGATATTTGTGTCTGAAAGAATAAAATATCTTACCTTTCAGACAAGAATATCTCGAGATCAAATGATCGTAATGGTATGGTCATGGTACTCGTTGGATTCGTCTTTTCATGCTCTATAAGAATGTCAAAATGAAAGTATGAGATTCCATTAAAAAAATGACCGATTATCTTGGAATCTTGATTTGAACATCCACTGCATACATATATGATGAAAAAGTAGTGGTGGTCGAGCGTGTTTACCACTTGACTGACTCCGAGGGGGATCCCCCCATTGGTGGGGATGCCATTTGGACAGTTACGGTAGAGACCTTTGCGACAGTTACGGAGACAGTACTGTAGTCGGTACGAACGGGAAGTACCGGAAGTTCACGCGGCGGTCTCCGGGGGTGAGATAGAATCAAAAACAGCTACCGGTAGTGTGAGAGGTGAATTGATTAATTGCCCTGTTTACCTTGCCCCCTAACGCTTCAGAATTTGCACGGTCGGCGGAGAAAACGGAGGCAAACACGAGGAACCAACATCTGGTGTCGATGAGTAATGGAACTCGTGTCGAGTGTCCTTGATCGACTACGCGCCCGATTGAATTAAAGCGTCCTCTCGCCTAATCAGAGTCCTTCTCCGTTTACGCGGACCTGCTTACAGATGTTCGACGACATAATTTTCGCCTTCTTCGCCCTGGAGATGACAATCAAAATGGTCGCGATGGGGATCTACGGGAAAGGGACCTACCTCGCCGACTCCTGGAACAGGCTCGACTTTTTTATCGTGGCTGCCGGGTAAGTTCTATTCTTTCTCTTGCTCATTCTCCTCTCAGCGTTTAACACCTTATTTCAATATTAACCTCCCATTAAAAAGTACGCAGTTTGCGGGACCACTCACGGTTTCCATTCATGCATATTTTGATTTTCATTATGTTCCATCGTTGTAGAATTTTCCTTCTCAACACTGGGTTTACCGAGCACTAAAAGTGAATATTTTGCATTACTTTATAAAAGACAACAAGTACTTGCTATCCATATTTTTAGTAATATTGTAAAAATAATATATACCCAAAGAAATTAATTTGCCAAATAATTTTGTCGGAATCAATTTAATTTACTAAATGAACAAATATTTAAAATCTCGGCGTCCTTATCCGAAAGATTAGGAGGTTTGAATATTAAATATAAAAATTTGGCAGGTGTACGTAGGACTTTTGCGACAAGCTGTGAGCATAATTTGTCAAAGGACTGAAGCCAATCAGTAAAAGTTAACGGCCTGACCTGCGTATGGTTGACTGGATTCTTTGTCCAGTCAGGAGGATCAATTTTTATGGCAACGTACCTAGGCGTAGCGAGCATATTGTCGTGAAGATCCATGAGATGTAAGGAGGTTCAAAGAGCAATCGCTATTGGTAGATCTTCACTTTCAGTTTCCGCTTCATTAAACAAATTGCTTCGATAAACGGGATTTTTATGGGCGCTGAATCTGCAGTCGACGCGTTACGCGAGACCCTTATGGCATTTCTTAGTATGTAGCACGTATGAAACTGAAATGAAAAAATTTTAAGAATTTTTTTGCGGAAAACAATTTATAATTTATATAAAAATGAATAAATAATGATACCATTATTTTACTTTGATTACAATGGTACCTTTCAGTGAACCTGGAATAGAATTACCGTGTAAATTTCAACACGAAGTGGGCTATCATAAATGTTGCTTTTTCGTTTAATTAATTATGTTCATTCGCTGGACACGCTACGAACACAACACGCCTAATTAATAATTGCCTCGAAATAGAGCACCGGTCATGAAAGCCAGCAGTTTGTTCAAAGATTCATAATTTGTTCGAGCTTTAATACCGAAGGCTTATAATTTCTTCGTTTCTGAATTGTGAAGCTTGAAAAGGCTTTTGTCGCTAATCCGAGGATACGAATTGAAGGAATTTGTTTTAAAATGTCAGCGTCTGCTTTTTTAAATGCAGAATTCAATAGGCATGTTAAGGAACGAGAGCAACACACCTGAACAGGATTTTCAAGTTTACTGGCACTTGCATCGTATCCTTGCCTTATAAAATGGCGTTATTTTACGTCAGCCGCAACAAGCTATAAAGAGACGTTCACTTCATCTGCCATTACGATGATGGCTTCGCTAACAGATGCTCGCAATTTACTCGCAAATACGTCATTCAATTATATTCGTACGATTGTATTTAATCAATATTAATTTCCATTGCTGCGCTGGATGACTCATTTATTTTCATTGTTACCGATATTTCGATTTTTTATTCATTTCATAATTATATTTTCGAGCTCTTATTTATTTCAGTATTACATTTCGACTTTTCATTTTTTTTTTGTTATATTTTCACTTTTTAGAGTAAGAACAATTTCGAATGTGGAAATATTTTTTGATAAAATATCACAGTCTTTGTAATTTCGTATTTTTACAATCTGTTTTTACAGTGAAATAAACCGTCTAAGGATATTTTAATAGAATTAGGTTAATTACAATGGTTCAAAAGTAGGACTATTATCTCGTGACACGAAACAGAACAAACTTTCCACTTAACCCAATATTAGGATTACATACCATAGTATCTGAGAATGTAAGACAAATACATACACACTTTCCACCTATATGCAAAATAGAAATCTTCTGCACAAGTCAAATAAAAGCAAGTATAATTATACTTAGACATTTCTTTCATTTCTATTAATTTTAATTCATAGATAGATTGTATAATGAATCATTTGATTAAGCAAAGGTTGAATAAATTGAAAATAGTGTATGGATATTTTTCAGTTTTTTAAATTTGTCAACGCTTTCAAATTTTTGTAATAAATCCATAAAATCCACAGCCCGCTAATGGAGGACAATAACGCGCGAGGATTAACTATTAATAAGAATGAAATAATATTATGCTTCCTTCTATACGGATCGAAAACATTCCCGTTTATTAAATTTAGATTGAAATGATCCCTATGGCGCTGATTCGTTATTGCAAACCGAGGTATTAATTAAACGTGTAGGAGAAGCATAACTGGACTGCGGATGTTTATGCAGAGTCTTGTTATTGTGTTTTACGAAGATCCGAATTCGTTTGAACGTACGAACGTACGAATGGCGGATCGAATTGCAGTCTTATTGTTAGTTTAACGAAAGCAATCAACTGATAATGTTATTAACTGTTGGCAGTTCTTTTAACATTTCTTAAAAATCTAGAGATTTCACGGTTAGGAATTTCTTAGCGAATATTTAACAATAATTTCAGTCACTAACTAACAAATGTTCTTAGTAATATAATGTAATAATTGTTTTCAAGAAGTATCATTTGATATAAATATTATTTAATAAATAGATATCTGATGAATAGTATTTATTGAATAAATAATTTAAGAAATATTATTTAATATCTACAAGAGGATTTTGTAGCTCCTTTTTTATGTAGAAGAGTCATTCAAAGTCTATCAGTATCTTTCTAGGTAAAGGATAGAATTAATCGAATTTTTAATTGCGAAAGTGGTCCAAATGATAAAGATCCTATAATTGAATTTGTCACCTATTTCGTGTAGCATTTAACAGCATTACAGTAACGCAGAGCCACTTATGCAATGGAACTTCGGCAGGACCGTTAAATTGAGTTGGTAGTTGTCTCGTTAAATAGACTCGAATTCAATTCCACACGGAAAATTCTAAATACAAGGCAAGCTCCGTATAACATGACATTTCTACGACACGGTCCCGCTATAGTACGGTCGGGAAAGGGAAAATCTTGGTGCAATGCAACCTCGACGAACAGGAAACCAGAAAAGCCAAATGAAAATTTCGGAGAAATTCTTTGGCCCAGTTTACCACTTGCCCAGTTTACACTTACTCTTTTTCGAAAAATAAATGGTCAATTTATTTTATTTGCAAGTTACAATGCTGTTTAATGTAACATGCTGTTTGTTCTGACAATTTTCAGGGTATTTTAGATCTTTTTGCAATATTATATAATGGATTCAAGAATATTTTAATTCTAATCTATATATGTACATCAGGAAAGTGAAGTTTGGTAAGTAGCTCGGTGGCTCAGTGCGTAGAGTGATCGGCTACCACCAGAAACAGGCCAGGTTCGATTCCCGATGACGTGTTGTATGTCAGGAAAATGAAACATTAGATTCAGTTATTTTAAATTATTATATCATACGTATAAAATAATACCACAAACATTAGAGTTTATTATCCTAACGACTCCTTATAGTCGTCTACCTGATAAATGGGAAGTCATTGCAAATGTTGAAAAATATGTGTGATCGATTGTCGTGTTTATCCATAGAAAAAATTGGTATACAAAAATTGTTTACATCAATTTGTTAGAGTGCAATCTCGTTCCTAAAAATCCTCTTTCGGAGCAACAACAAATCCTCCAAACGTTATCCAATTTCTACGTTCCAAGACTTTCTTGTTCACATGAATCAACGGCTAGCAAATAAGAGAAGCATAAACGTGGACGAGGGAAATTGATACGAGATAACAGAGAAAAACGTATGTTTTGGACTTTTTGCAGCGCCCTGGAGTACTGCTTGAACGTGGAGAACATGAATTTATCGGCGATACGAACAATAAGAGTTCTAAGACCCCTGCGCGCCATCAACAGAATTCCGAGTGAGTATGGGGAGCACAATCGGCAAAAAATTGTTGACACTTCTATTCGCATGACAAACTCCCTCTCATCGATTTTACAATATGCATGCATTGCCGTATACACGTGAGTTTTATCGGCGCTCGTACGCGCCTGAGTAATGCCCGGTGATTTCGATCTGCGCTCGAACCGACTGCACATTTCTGCACATTTCTTTTTCATGTGTCTACGTGTGCTATGGACAGTTAGATTGTTAGATTGTTGAATAATCTGACACTGTCGCCTCTGACTTTTCCAACCATTATCGCTAACGACCTCGCGTTTTCTCTGTCATAAGTGCAACCTCGCTAGTTGCTTTTTACGAAACAAGAAAAACGAAAATATTATCGGACGTCAGAAATCGTTGAATGAATTGATAACGAAACGTTTGTACAGAAGTCTGCTATTCTAAAGATGAATTGTTGCCAGACTAAATAATTTCCGGTTAACAATATTATGCAAATACAAACAATTCATGTAGAATTATAAATGTCAGCATTGTTTTAGACTTGACGCTTCTCGATAGTAATTGTTTGTGCATAATATCGCAAGTAGTTGCGGAGAATGTAAAAATATGAATTGTTACAGGCTGCCCGCGACCCACAGACAATGAATGAACTTGAAACGACTTATTTCCGCGCGATTTCGATGAACAAATGATGAAGAGCCTCTGTATGTACGCCGTATTAGTCTCCCTATCTATAATCTATATATCCAACAACTCAGTACGTCGCATCTACCTTTACTCGAGCTACGCTTCCGGTTACAGTTGACAGGTGACATTATCATTCCCCCTCGAGACGCAAATAGAAAAACCCTTTATTTATCTGGTTCCTGGCGGGAAGAACGAAAGTGCATGGTACTTTAAGAGTGGAGAAAAGTAACTTTTTTTTTAAATGTTAAATGCGAACATATTTTTTCATCGAATTTTTTTCCTAGGCATTGAGGCACGCTACGAATTGGGTGCACACAAGATAGTTTTCTCGAGAGAGATACTTTTGTCAGCGGACAGTGACAGATTTTCAGCGCATAAACGGGAATCCAGGGAAAAGTTCTCTTCGCCGTCTCCTTGAGAAACTTTGCGGTGATCCATTTAACGATTTTTAGCCCGGTTCGACTTGTTTTTGAGAACAGTTGTGCAACAGCTCGCGGGAATAGACAGCGCAATGAACACTCTTCTGTGAAACCGAGTTATTCGGTTCTGGCGTGAACAACTTCCGCTGCAGACGTTGACGAGCAAATGATTATCGGACTGACGACTAGAACACACTAATATTTTCAGAATAATTCATAATAATAAGGTTTTTACGATTTTCCGGGCTCAATACGTACAATTTTATTCCGGTATAAGACGACGCTTTTCATTTCGAAATAAGAGAATCGCTATTCCCTTCTTCTTCTTCGTCATCCGAAACAGGGCGAAAGCCGGTCCCGAGCCTCCATCTTACATAGAAAGAAAATTGTAGTGAAATATCGGCGTGGGTCAGAAATGACTCGGGCATAGGCCTAGAACTCGCAGGACTCCGAGGATTAAAAGGTTAAATTGAACAACAGTCGCTGACGAGGAAACTTCGGTGACCCAAACAGCGTTTCGAGTTTTTTTTTAAGCTTCCGCTTGTTTGTTGTTCAGGGACCTCAATAAAAATACCAGGCAATTTTTTGCTTACCAGTTTTTGGCGCTTTGGGGTGAAACTTCTGGAAGGTTGTCGCTGGACTGCGAAATTTATGTATTTTTCCGATAAAAATGAAAACAGAAGAGTTTAAGCGTATATTAGTTACACAGCGTGTCTCAAAAATGTTGCACTTTAAAAGAATAATTCCTGAGGTCATTCGAAGCAACTTTTTCCTTTGCGAAAATATTCTCCGCGTTTTCGTTAACGAGTTAATAGTGGAGAAGAATTCCTCAAAGGAAAAAGCTTCTTCAAATGACCTCAAGAATGACCCTTTTCAAGGAAATACATATTTGGGACGCCCGGTATGCTATGAAGAAATATATTTTTATTAAATTTTTGTTTCCTGGAATTTACACAGAAACTATTTATTTTGCATAAAGATTCGTGGTATAGTAATTCAATTTGTATACATTTTTAACAAAAATACTTACCACGGTGGAAATGAATCACAATGACTTGATCTATTTGACCGGATCATTTTTGCGAGCTATAGTTGTTGGACTATACGTTCAACACGTCGACAGATGGCGCAGATAGCGCGTTGTTTCGGCGTTCAGTTCTTTTCCTTGCCTTCGCAAAATATTCTCCTCTTATGTTTATGCAAATGTTCTTTGTCCTTTGTATCATGTTTTTGCTCTCACCTGTCGATAGTTAACACTCAAGTTTTTCGCTCCTCGACAATAGTATTCTATCCAGCATTGATTTTTGCCAGCCACTGTAACTGTCCGAAAACTTCTGCACGGAATTGTACTTTGACACTTGACGAACTGCGGCCGAAAATAGCCTAAGCTTATAAGCGCCCCGTACATTCCTTCGATTGTTCATTTCCATCATTTAGAAGGCCTCTACACACTAAGCTGTAATACGCTCACGACTCGTAGCATAATCTGTAACTTCGCATTATGCGCACACTCTATCGTTCAGTCTCTTTGTTTGCATACAGTAGCTTTCGATCGTTTCGCCCTAAATCTTAACTGGAAACATAATCGAGTTCGATGTACACTCGCAGACCTCCGCCAAGGTTTAGGTTGATGTCGATTAAATTTCGTGATTTTGATGATTTGATGACTGCTGGAATTTTTGAAATTGACGCATCACGGAGATCCTCAGACTGGCAGTAAACAAAGTCTGGAGAGCTTATTTTAAACAGAGCATCCTGTTTACAAGCTTGAAATTAATAATCACTGAGATATTCTCAAACGTGTTTCAATTCTTAAATATATGTGTTATAAATGTCGCCAAGGTCTGAGCAGATCAATTTTTTAAATTGTGATGGTTGTATCTGTTGATAGGTATGAGGATACTGGTGATGCTGCTGCTGGACACTCTTCCCATGCTGGGCAACGTTCTTCTGCTATGTTTCTTCGTCTTCTTCATATTCGGTATTGTCGGTGTTCAACTGTGGGAGGGTATCCTGCGCCAGCGTTGCTTCCTGAAGGCTCTACCAAACGTGAAATACCCCGAGTAAGTCTGCAAACACGAACCGCATGCTTCCATATACATACATATACTCTATACGTCTACTCTTCCGTATTATACACGTTTCCTGTGGCTCGAGCTCAGCCGCCATTTTCTCCGTTTATTATTACGCTTTACTTGCATCCACTCCGCCCGTTTCCTTCTCTACTTCTTTTTCTTCGAACTCTGTTTGCCTGCACCGGGGTCGACGCGTACCCGTGGTCAATAATTACGCCGGTCGAAAATGCTTTTTTCAGAATTTTTTGGCTCTGCGCCCCTGTATTGCGATACTTAAAGCACCCCCGTCCAGTTAAAAATTATTCGTTGAGTCCTCTCTCAACTTTACACACCTAAATTGTGATACCTAGGTCACCGTTCAGTTAAAAATTATTCTTCGAGTCTTGTTTCAGTAATATTATTTTTCAAGAAAGGGAAATTTCAAATATTTTTTGGATCCACTGTAAGGATAACTTATTTTACCAAATTATCAAAAGCAGTTGTGTCGCAATGAGAAATATAACTTGCCTAGAACATTCTATCGCTACAGTTTCTGACACCAAAAAATATTGTAAAGTAATTTTACATTTCCTCTAGAACAATTTCAAGAGGGTAAACCATCCCTTAACTGCGAATCACAAAAATTTCGAAATTCGAGGGTTTTCGTGGTCCGATTAGTTGGAAATTTCGCGTACACAATTTTCCAAGAAGGTATCACAGTTTAGGGGAAGGGGTTAGGGAAAATTCAGCAGCAGGATGAATGTCAGCTGCACTCTATTTCAAGAAGATGGCGTATTAACTGAGCCGTTGAACGCGAAGAGAGGGAGAGAGAGAGAGAGAGAGAAAGCGAACAGATAGAGTCGCTTTGTTCGACGCCCCATTTCGCGAATTTCGCGAACCCCCAGCTCTTTGCACTCGACCAAACTTTTCGGCGAATCTCAAGACGGCCGCTTGCGAAAGAAATTTTTGCACACCCGTCTGCTTCTCGAACGGTGCACGGTCACGCCCCTGGCGAGGTTTTATTGGGCGAATTCGACACGGACGATTACAATACACGGAATGGTAATTACAGTGGGTGATCAAATTGTTAGAGACACTTACCTTAACCCTGGATAACTAACCTTTAAATGCTAAGCTAATTAGAAAGAATCTTTTCCCTAAAATGAGATTTCGATATTTTTTTTAGACGGGATCTTATGTTTTTTCTGAGATATTGTTGTAGAGCGTGAAAAGACGAGTCGAATGAGTATAATAACCATATCGTTTCGATTATTTAATCCGGAGATATTTGTGTCTGAAAGAATAAAATATCTTACCTTTCAGACAAGAATATCTCGAGATCAAATGATCGTAACGGTATAGTCATGGTACTCGTTGGATTCGTCTTTTCATGCTCCATAAGAATATCAGAATGAAAGTATGAGATTCCATTAAAAAAAGTACTGACTATCTTGGAATCTTGATTTGAACATCCACTGTATACATATATGACAAACTGTGTTTACCTTAGCAGGTCGAGCGCTAGGTTTTACTATTTATTTCGACGGGGTAGTGTGTTAAGAACAAAATTAGAATATTCAAGTTACCGAAGTTTGAGAATTGTAAGGAAAGTGGTGGATTATTTATTGGCACACACGGGAGAATATCCCCTTCTACGAACAAATTGTTAACGGTAAAGTGACTGTGTCTTGCACCGTTGCCAGTAAGAACTGTGCGGCTTTCGAGTAAATTGGTACCGTGACAAATAGACTGCGGATTTTATGGCTTCAAGCAAACGTGGTTCTGTAAAATCCATCGGAGCAGGAACTTCAATGAAACTCGACCAAATCATCATTCTAATTTTAACTTGATTCATCTCCCTAATACAATGCACACTTTGAAACATCATACATATTCCATCTTCTAATGTCACAGAAACCATCAGCATTTCAAAATTCCAATACTTCAATAAAGGTCCACAATACAAATGACGAGTGCAAAGAGTTGGTTCGTCTAACTATAAAAACAAGTTTGCTTACAACTTCCGCGACGTGGATGTTTATTAATAATTATTAAACCGAGCACAACGATTCTGTGAAATTTAATTTTGACTGTAAAAAATAAATACAATTTCACTTTTCTGACATATTTTCGTGCACAGAAATTATTCTCGGTTTGGCAATTTGTTTCTAACAAATTTTAAGCACGCGAACCTGACAATTATTATTTCTATTACCCTATATCTATTCTTGAACACTTGGAATGCGATTTGAATATTATTTAAACAATCTTCCTCAATACGATTTCGTTTTGTGCTGCAGCGTTCTCGAAGCTTTTTTCCCTTCAATTTTCCAGCGAATCGAATGCCTTTCAATTTTCAAGATTCGAGCTTGTAGTTTTCTTTATCACTGCATTTCCCTCTTCCCTATCTCCCTGTTTTATTTTCAGCTTCGTGTACCGTTGGCATAGTCTTCGCGCGGTTTTCCCGCGATTTTTTCGAACGCTCGACCTGTTCGACGGTTTCTCTTTGTTATTTTATTTTTCCTCCCTCCTCCGTTGAACGCGTCTATTTCCGGGCGCAAAGTTTAAATAGCTTCTGTGTATTTCTAGCACCACCTACATGTACCGGTAATTAAAACTTCTTTGCAGCTAAGTGCTTCCACGATTTCCTGATTCTATTTTCAACGGCGGCGCTGGGATGCCGAAAGACCAAATATTTGTCTTATATGGTAGCTCCTCCATTATCCGAATGATTTACCGCGAGCCTGCTCCGCTTCCGGAGCATGATCTCGCGAATACCATAACTGCTGTTCGCGGAACCTTTTTTTCCCCGATTTATTTTTGTCCGATAAAGTAGTGCTCGGAGCGCGGATTTTTTAAAAACCGAACCAACAGACGCAATGGTCCGAAACTTTCTCGGCTTATTTTACAATATTTTGAGAGTATACAGGAATTTTTTTAGGCGAGCATAGTGGTTTTCCTCGAAGTTACAGTGGGTTCTTTCCAGGGAGAGTTGAAGAGTTTGGATCCATTGGTTTATATCTTAACATATTTTTTTTTAAACAAAATTGATTAACATTCTGATTTGAAACTTTGCAATCTTATTTAGCAATCTTCAGAGAATATGCAGAAACTTGTTTAATGCAGAAATAATGATTTTCTGACAAGTTATAGCAATTTTAAGCAGAGCACTTTTTAGAAAGATTCGCCACGAAGAATCTAAAATCCGCCATTATGGTTGCTCAAATCGAGGAATTAATAAAAATAAGGGACTACTGGCATTCCAGAGAGAAGGTTTTAATTTTTGCAAAAGCATCGTTTTAACTCGCGAAAATTCAATTTCGGAAATGTCGACACAGATCTGGTTCATAGGGCAAAGGGACATCTAGAACCGAAGATGGCTGCCAAGTTTGAAATAAATCATATTATTGGTTTTACGCCCTCGAAAAATATCGTTTCAAGAAGGACGCATTGAACATTTCAATAAAGCATGTAAGAGCGTCCTATTTCAAGGCCAACGGCGATGCCAATTTTACGAATTCAACTATAATATTTCAGTAACACTTTCAGAAAAATTCCAAAAACACAAGAATATCAGTATTTTCAAAAGGACATAGTGAAAATAGCAAAATAACAAAATTTTTTAATTTACATTCTCTATTGAACGATTTATTAAATTGTGAATAATAAAATGTTTGTACACATTCAAATATCTTATATTCTACGATAATATTTAATTTAATTTTAATTTAATAATATTTTAAATAATCAATTTTAATTAAATACTTTAAATTGATAAAAATACAAATTTGATTGCGGAAGAAAATTACAATTTAAAATTTATAATTTTCCATCGGTAATTAGCTCCAGGGATCGCCTTTGTCTCCTTTATATTTACGCTCTGTGTATATAACAGTATGCGAGCTATACATATAGACTGCGCTATTAAAAATACCTGTATTAAAAAATCTTTGAAGAAGCGTTCCATCAATTTTTTCTCTTATAAAAGAAAGGTAAATATTTATGTAGTGTTTAACGCGTGCAAGACGAGGCATGGCGTAACTAAATATAACAGAAAAATATTTTTCTATCGATTGGCAGTTTTTATTAAATTGTCTAACAGGTGACACTCGTTTATCGCACTACTTTATCAAAAAATGATTTAGAAGTTAATGTACATAGTGATTTGTATTACAAAATTAATTTTAAGTCCATCCGCATAGAGTGTTACAAATTATTATTTATAACTATAAATTATTAATTATAGCAGTAATTGCATAATTATTTGTTTACTAAAATATTCATTTACTAAAGTATTCAAGAAGATAATGGAGGTTTTACCAGAATTATACAATTTAGCAACAAATAATTTAAATCCACAGCTTTCACGCAACATGTACAAGAGTCTGTACAAAAATTATTTATCACTGGACTGCGGATCTTTATTTCTACAATCTATTTAAAAAAAATTGAATTGTGAAAAAATTTTTTTATTAGAGGGTTTGTATTTTATAATGCATAAAAATGCGTAAAAAGTGTCTATAAAAATCCTCAAGATTGAATTTGTTGATCGATCGAAAAATCTCTGCAAAATGTGGCGAATAAATTTGTTGATAAAAAGGTTCTCGTTTGTACGAAAATATTTAAGATAATTTTGCGGCGAGTTTTTCCGAGTGATCGATCAAGCGGGAGGTACAGATTCAATGTTGCATGGTGGGATAAATAATTTTTGAAAGACCCTGCGCAAGTTGCGCGAGCTACGGCAACATGGCCGCGGCTACTTAAAGAATGTTTACATATACGGTTCGTACACACGCAATATGCTGAAGTGCATGGCGAAGTAGCTCGTATATGTATATATACACTAACTGCCGCAAAGTATACCGCTTCAAATAAATATTTATTTTGTCGTGTGTCCCTCCACTCGGCTCTATTCACTCGACCTTTCCACGTTTCTGTGGCTATCTTCAATTGGCTGCACTTTTTCTCTGAGCATAGTTCGTCGATACGGAGCCATTTCGCTTCTATTATACTTGCTACTCCTGGCAAAAAGTGAATTATTGCGTTACATTCAATCATTACCGAACAATTCAATTATATTGTTAACCGTAGTATCTGAGCTTGAACTGTGTTATCAGCGGATCCTCATGCAAAGTAAAAATTCTGATCTGAAAAATACTGATCTCCTAGCATTAAAATTTGGATTTTCGGAATGTTCTCGCCAAAATCTACGGGATTACATTTCAAAAAGTTAAAAATTTCTGGTTTCCTGAAGGAAAGTTTAGCACTTTATTTGTTTTTGATCTACAATGGCTGTTCCCATGAGAAACTGGATTTTGCTTCATTCCACGTTCTCAAAATTTGTCTATAAAAATTGGAAACGGCATCAATAATAATGATAAAATTTAACAAAAGGTCCGAAGAAAGCTGTTATATTTTATGTAATAATTTATTTATGTAGACACTGCTTTCACAGGGGAAGTTTCCTCGTCGTAGCAAGATTTTTCCCGCGAGCGATTTTCATAAGGGAAGTTCAGTCTCGTAGAGGAAATAACTTTTTGCCAGGGGCGGGTATCTCGTGCTCACGCAATACTCCGCGAAAAGCTTCGCCGGGAATTGTTGAGCATCGACGTGAAATTTCGCAAGATAAATCTCAATGAGTTCAAATTACCTTCGAATGTTTTTTAACCCTTAACTGCGCACAACTTTCTGATAGAATCGCGTGCTCTCTGGCGTACGGAGTGTTTTATTTCGTTTAAGCGTGATGGAACACGGTCCCGGGGCTAGGGAAATGAACGAAAATACTTGGGAAATATCGAAAAAGGTTCATAGCGTGTCACAGCGAAAAATGTGCTGCTCGATCGAATTTTTATTCTGCTGCGTACAGTGAATTGTAGCCTTTGAAGACGTTTTGCAATTTAACACTAACAATTATACAATTTAAATTTACGCAGTAATATTCTGTAGACTCTGCTGGTTAAGATGACATATTTTAATTTTAGATTATGAGTACGGGAATATGTTTAAAAAATAGTTAAAACGACAGCCCAAGTAGTTGTGCGAAGTGCCCAAATTTAGGGATATCTTCTTTATCTGTTTAACAAACTAAATTTTTGAAGTGAAAATTTCTTTTCGAGAAAACGTTTTCTATTCTGATTTGATTACTTTTCATAAAAATTGCATAAAAATTTCTATCCTATGCTAATGATTCTATTTCAATCACTATAATCGCATAAATATTACTAGTCTTCTCTGAAATCTTGTCTTTTTACTTATTTAATCTCACATCAGCTTGTTAGCAATTAGCAATCACTTCAAACCATCATTGTGTAGTATACTAAACTATTTGTAACTAAATAACATTCTATTCTTACGATCTAGTGATTGTGCTAGTATTTGAGATACATATAAATTGTACATGTAATAGTAATTATTATAAACTAGTCTGTGTTACTATAGTTCGTAAAGTAGTTTTACCTGTTTTAAGTAGGTTGTGATTTTTCTCATATGATTATAGTAATCTAGATACTCTGTCACGCTTTTTTGGATAATCTCTCTTCGTCTCTTGCATCTTTATTATTTGAATATTTCTCTATATTGTGTGTTTCGAAGATAGATAATTCTTTAATGCACAATTCTAAACAATTTTGAGGCAATTTCTAAAATTTTCACACTGGAAGTATAAATTTTCTATTGCTGGGATCAAAGTGTTTTGTTCCTTAAAATAACATGTCTCTTCAAGATGAATAATGGGTAATTTAACAAGATAATTACGTAATAATTTTCACACAAAGCAAAACTTTAAACAATTCACTTTGACCCTTTCGTCGCTTTCTAAGGATTAAGATATACCATAATTTCTAAAGCACTCGCAGTCTTGCCTAATTAGTCACTGAACAATTCTATTATCTTTTAAAAACTGAAAAATAATTCCACAAACATCATTTTACCGTTTTGATTAGTATACTTCGTACGCCAAGGTGCAGTTAAGGGTTAATTTCTTGAAATTAATAAACATTTCTGGAAGGATGCCAGGCTTGGGCAACATCGAAACAAAAAGTTTAATTTTCAAATTGAAAAAGACACAAAAGATATAATTTTACAAACCTTTCTATTTGTAATACTTTTCTGATTAAAATGAGTCCAAACACGGCACAATTCGAAGCATAATTATCCGAATACTGACTTTCCATTGAACAGTTCGGATAATCGAGGGTTCGACTATATCGCGGATTAAACAAGTAAACATAATCCAAACTGTATCGTGTTCGGTATCATTTTAACCAGAAAAGTGTCACGAATACGTTCGTAAAAGTTTAATTAAAAAGTGACAAGCCACAAAACCCTTGTATCGCTAAATTAGTATTGTTTCACCGATGCACGGTATGAGTGAAACTGGAAATTACCGTAAAAGACAAATGCGGTTGCTATTTTGCTAGTATACTGTTCAAAAACGTCCAGGCCTGGTGGAAATCTTTAGATTGTAACAATGTCGAGCCGAGTTCAATTTCAAAACGAAATTTCAAGGAGATTAATTAGAGAACTCTTTTCAAATTCACGGGAAAGACTAATCTGAACACGTTCGCAGTTCCCCGTTGCATTTCCGGCGAATGAATTCCCCAATAATAGAAAATCGAAGACAATTATCGCGGCAGCGATTTGAAAGTCAATAGAATAACGGCGTACAGTTTCTAATCGTTCGCGAAGAAGCTCATTGATTTCCAATTAATGTAAATGTTCGGACAGCGGACGCGTTAAAGCGCAACAAATCACGGTTTGCTGCTTTCCTAGTAAAAATAAACGAGCGAAATAACGGGTCGCATTGAAATCACCGTGATTGTTTCGGGCTCATTGTCGAAGTACGACCCGAGTTTTGCCGATACCAGCATTAACAACAAACTTGCCCGCCAGTGTACACACGTTTTGCCAAACGACAAAATATTTATGCGTCCCGCCTCTCGTTACATCGTTGACCCAAGTGTACACGTATTCGACGAAAACGACTGTCAATCATTTGCTCGAGCTAATTAAACTTTACTAGGCGGACACTGTGTCGCTTCTGGCCAGTCTTCTCATGCGCCAATAATGCCAATCAGCGGTCCACTATTTTTGCGAATTTATGTTGATCGATTATTGGAAGCGGTAATCTTTCGATTAATTTTTTAAAATGCCACTGGACGTTTTTCACAATCCATTATGGAAATGGTAGAACGCTCTGGTTACGACGACGACCGGGTCTACAGTGACCCGCAACACGCTTGTTGATCTCGACCAGCTTTTTGCGTCTCTGACTGTGTAGACGCGTGGGTCACGCGAGACCCGGTCACCGGCAACTGCGAGGGTTCAGCACGTCAATATTATTTTTAATTTATTGAGATTGTTCAAAGATGGATTGAAATTTATTCGATTTTGATATTGATACAGTCAATTCTTACTTTACGTAAAAATTACTCCGCGTGGGTCAGAAGTGACCCGGGCGCAGCATCCGGGTCCACAATTACCTGCGGGAACGGTAATGACACAATCTTAAATAAAAAATTCACTTTTCACTGTCGGTTCCTTTTACTCGATGATTTCAAATAGATTTTCAAAATGCAAAAATTTATTTAATTAATCGTATCCAGATTTACTATGGGTGATTTCAATGCGAACCCCTGAATGAACTCTAGCACGCATTTGGAATAATGATTACACCTGACTGAAGTGCAATCAAAGTATTCCATTTTAACAATTGAGGAAAAAAAATGAAGTTCGATTACAAATTTTTATCGATCAATCGAGTCGATCTTTGTTTATTCCACGACCAACTTTTTTTTTTTAATCGTAAGCGTGAGACTAGAAATTATAGTGAATTAATGCCCAACTCTGTCCTGAACGACACGTTAATCTGACTAGTCCCATATTGCCCCAAAGATAAAAGTCACTAGACGACTAAAAATCTAGAAACTAGACGTAAGTACATGACTGTAGGGGGCAGTGACTATTGTTTCGCTGTTGCAGGTTACTCTCGGACGAGTACTCGGTTCGATCACGCATTTAGTAAGCTCTAGTAGAGAACAATGTGCTGTGCATATATATCTCTATACATATATATATATATAAATCTAAACTGCATAGACACAATAATATGCGATAGACGTGGCATCCATGTGTGTGCATATATATGTATATACATGCATAGGTCACGTGCATATGTATATATCTCTGTCTATCTATCTATCTGACTCTGTCTACTTCTACCTCTATCTTCATTCTATTTCTGTTTGTACTTAATCCTTGGAAGGAGGACGCTTTCGACTAATGCACAATCGCGGCGACGCCTGGGTCCATTTCGACCCGCTCAGTCTTTCTTAAAATACAGTAATAAATCAATAATATTCAAGCAAATGGTTTAACAAGTTCGCCGACAGTGTCTTATGTGAGCTAATTTTGTAATAGATTCCCTTACAACGCGATCAAAAAATGATTTAAACAGACTATATGCATGCATCTTCCGCGGCAGCAAGTCAACAGTCTTTTCAAACAATATTTTTGTATATCTATTGTACATTTACCGTAGGATACGTATGTACAGATTTTCTAAATATTTTTTTGATTGAGTATACAGGAGTCTACTGTAGCGGAATCAATTAATATTTCAGCAATGCTCAAACATAGCTGAGGTCATTTGAAACAACTTTTTCCTTTACGAAAATGTTCTACGTAGCTTCGTTAACGAGTTATTAACGAAAAACACAGACCAATCAGAGCGCGGCTGCAGCAGACGGATTCCGGCTCGGCCAATGCCAACACCACGCTCAGTGGGACCTGCCCCGAGGCGGAGTCTGGCCGCTGTAGCCGCGCGCTGATTGGCCCGCGTTTTTCGTTAATAACTCGTTAACGGAGCCGCGGAGAACATTTTCGCAAAGGAAAAAGTTGCTTCGAATGACCTCAGGAATCATTCGTTTGAAGGAAATACATTTTTGTGGGAGACGTAATTATTACTTCAGGATGTAAGCCATTACCAAATGGGATGTAATCAGGTCCATCAAGTCACTGGGCACAGCGAGCATGTTAATACCAATCTCCAAGTGCATCAGAAGCAACTGTCAGCTGCAGTGGCCAGCCAGCATTTAGTCAGTTGCATCATACGAAGACCCAGGGGTCTAAATGTGCCCAGGCTAAGCCGTCCGGGGGTTGATCATTGTCCGAGTGTACAAATATGTATTATATAGTGTGTCACGCAACATAGTAGCATGCCACCTTGCGCCAAAGATGATTAAAAGACCGTTTCGAATCGGAAAACCGTGTTTCCGTCGTCGCTAGGCTATTTGACGACGGGGACATGTTCCTCGAGGTTCGAAACAGTGTTTCAGCTGTCTCCGTGTCTCACCTGTCTCGCGTACCGCCGTTTTGTATACTCGTGTGACGGACCTGACACTGCGGTGTCGTCCTCGCTGTCTATTGTGTGTATACAGGGTGTCGTCTTCGAATCGATCCGACCCCGTATAGTTGAAAATGATCGCGCTGCAGAATGTTTGCGCCGACGACTCGAGGATTGCGATGAGGATGTTGCGCAGACACCCGGCGTTCTTACGCAGACTCTTCTTACAGCGAACCTTCTGTCGGTGCACCTTTGATCTTCGCGGCCTCAAATTGGGTGACCTTGACGCGACGCGTGTGGCCAGCGTTGCCGCGTCTTTGACACGCTGCGAGCCGCAATACAATTAACAAGGGGATTTTGGGAGTGAGAAAATTTTTCGAAGTTTGTGGGGTTAGGGGACACCCCGAGAGACATTAGGTTATTTTTGTTTTTGGATTTAATTGGGTTCTTTGGGTCGAAATGACTCCTGCTGGTGGATAGGAAGCCATTACCCAGTGTATCTTTAAAAATAGATTTTTCTATAGGTATCTAATATTAACTTAAATATCATGTATTTTTTAGTTTTATAACATTTTCTGCAATATCACAAGTGATTTTGTTGTACAGGTTGAAAAATTAATTTTTAAACATTTTGTAGGTTCATTAAAAAATTCAAGCGAACTGCACTCGTTCATTACTAACGCAAAGAATTTTAGCATATTTATTGTTAATTTGTTTCGATAACGAAAATACACAGAGTGCCATAAATACATGCAGATATTTTACAACAGACCGTACGCGCTCCTATTAACCTAATCTGCATTATGTTTGACTAATGAACACAGCACTGTACATATCTTTTATCCGCATATATACATCAGAAATATTTATGCATGTAATTATCGCTGTGTGCATGACTAAATACCAGAACTGCGTTACAATTGCTGCAACGTTAAACAATTACTCAGAAATATACAATTATATATTCCGTGACATGGGAAACACGGAACCCGTTAAAATTTCAAATTTGTTTATATCCAATTATTGAAATTGCAAAGGTGCATTTATGCGGAATTCGATAAAATTTCTTTGGACATACAATTATATGAAATAAATATAGTCACTTTTGGTTAGATCAATATTTATAACAAAACGTAAGATTGCAGTTTCGTGACAAATTTACTCATTTTTAATAGTGATAAGCGGAAATAAAATAATTAATAGAGATTTTAATCTAATCTTGTTGCTTTTTCTTCTGCAAAAATATTTTCACGGTTAAGTAATCTTTTTCCTCGGAGCACACTGTATGCCAAATATTTTCTTTATGGGTTTCCGAGGATTTTCTGCGTTAACATTTTGCGCGTACGCGAAGCCACACCAAACCCAAACTTTGTTTCGTAATAACTAGAACACGGTTGTATAAACACATTTACACCGTCGTAACCTGAATTTCGTGGTTGAGAGCTTTGGTAATCCGAAAATGAGATAAAAGCACGAAACTTTCGTTGGAACTTTTTAATTTAACATATTCACCCCGGCCTGTCCCGCCGGCGTGTTGCATTATAATTTTATAAATATTCACCTGCACGCTGTCGGAGATTTCAACATTTTGTACAAAGAACAATAATCAAGGTGCACGTGTAACAAAAATTGTACTAATTAGATTTTGAGTTAAATAGGAATTTATTTTTCCCGTTAAAACTTTTAATTATTTAAAAATATCGCGTCGACGTTCCAACATTTTTCTAGTGCTTTTATTGTCTTACGTCTGCCAATATTTCCCATGAATGCCCGAACTCCTCAGCTCCCTTATAATTAATAACAATGCAATCGATACGTCGGAACAAAGAATCTAAGTGAAACCTATCGAACGACCAATTAATCAAACGTCAGTTCTCCCGATCCGAATCTTACACTATTACAAAATTTTACATTTATCATTCCGGCGGAGAAGGGAATTAAACAGCAATGCGACGTGGAAATAGCAATCAGAAAATCCGGGCGAACAAACGTTGATCATTATTATACCACCGTCAAACTAACGAGCCCCAATAACTTGAAACAAAATTAATTGCCCCGCGGGGGTAGGGGGAAGGGGGAGGGGGGGAGTGAGCGAATCTCCAAGTGTGATTAATGAATCGCGAACGAATTTGTCAAGGTCGTTCGTGGCCCACGGTTTGCTAATTAATGCGCCAGTTTTTGAGACGCGTAATCGGCTCTACGGATTTGTGCCGTATATGGAAAATACGTTTTCTCCGTTCCGTAGCCCCGCCCCTCCACCTCCCCCCTCCGCCTTGTGTTTATCCACAAGGTAAATTAATATTTATCTCCCGCTGCGCAGTCCAGCATAAGCTGACGGGGCTTAAGGAGGTCCTCCGCAATGTCTCCGTTAAATGTCACGGCTATATCCAACCAATATAAACACGCGACATGTCGTGTATAGTCCGCAGACAAAGTGTAACGAATTCGACAAATCACCGCGCGTTCAGGGTTGATCGATCTTTAACCCATTAAAGCGGCAGCGTTCGACGATTTTATGGCTGGATTGTTTTAAACGGTTATGTCTATTCAATTTTCTCACGTGTAAACTTCTTTCTGTACCGGGTGTCTCAAATTAATGGGACCATCTATTTATTGTTATACGGAAAAACTTGTCAGAACAAAGTTATCTCATGGCTAACCGAGAGAAGAATTTTTTCTCAAAGTCATTTTTTAACGAGATTTCGTGGTCATTGATATATTCTTAAACGCCACCCTATATATTCGCCTCGATATCCTCGTAGAGCACAAAAAGGCGAATCCAATAACCTTAAGAACCATACCGTTTCGATCATTCAGTCTCGAGATATTCGTGTCCAAAAGCGTAAAAAAATCACTTTTCGGACACAAATATCTCGACGTTAAATGATTAAAATGGTATGGTCATGGTAGTCGCTGGAATCGTCTTTCCGTGCTCTATAAGGATATCGAAGAAAAAATATAAGGTGTCGATGAAAAAAATATCGATGTTTATGAAATCTTGTTAAGGTTAGCTGAGACACCCTGTATTTGTGGCCACACTTCGTCTGAGATTGTTAGCTAATTCGTACGCAATTCCTAATTATTAATAGCTGATAGTTTTCTTAACTCTGATATTTTTCTAGCCTGCGGATTGAGTTATTCGCACAAAATAATTTAAGAAACAAACAATTCCCAAGCCACCTCGAATTTCAATATGCAACATGGCAACCTTTGACTGCTCTGAACGCAGCACAGACACAGAAAGATCGTCCACTGCGCAAACATCCTTATCGAAATATACAAGTAAGCAAAGCGAATGCTTTCCGACGTCGCGAACACTTTGAACCATGCTTCTGCGAATCGATTCAAAGGGAACACCTTATATATAGGGTGTCTTAACTGAACAGAATTACCTAAATATCTGTCTCATTCACTGTTGCATAGAAGTACGTCCTCGGACAAACTTTTCCTGAAGCTTATTTATTAACAAGATTTCAAACTTGTCGCTACTTTTTTATACGGTACTCTATGCATTCCCTACGATATTCTTGGAGAGCATGAAAAGACGAATCCAACGACTGCCATAACCATACCCTTCCGATTATTCGATCTCGAGATATTCATGTCTGAAAGGTAAGAATTTAATGCTTTCAGACACGAATATCTCGAAATTGAATGATATAAATGGCATGATCATGGTAGTCGTTGGATTCGTATTTTTACGCTCTACAAGAATATCAAAGAAAATATATAGGGTACCCTATAAAAAGGTACCCACGATCACGAAATCTCATAAAAAGAAACTTTTCCCTTCATTACACGCTTCGAAACATTATAACTCCGTCCTAAAAAATTTTTATACACAACCAACAAATAGCATCAAACATCCAGCTAATCCCATTTAACAGACACACCCTGTATACCGAGCGTTTCATAGTCTCCGAGCATAAATCCTAAAGCCGTACAGAACGAGGTACACAAAGATTCGGAAAAGAACTCGCGTAAACGTCTGTTTACCTGTTTCCAGGTGTTTTTGTGTTTCTGCAGAAAGAAACAGAAAAATACACGGCAACTCGGCGTACAATAAGAACTTGCATAACTTCTTTCGAAAGCAAAAATTAGGTGATCCGACTGCTCACGCGAATAAAGTCTGCTGGAGAGATGTATAGATGTTATTAAACGGCCTGTACAGCGGGGCTCGCTTAAATTTGCAAAGTTTGGGACCCAGGAGTAAAATTCGAGCGTTAACTTGCAATAAACAAAATTTCAAATTTAGTTAACACTTGTCTCACCTATCCAAACGTGGTACCGGAGGATTGTTGATATTCTCCCGATTAAAAAGAGCCCAAACACGGCCCAAATCGGTCCACTTTTATAGATTTCGTACATAGCGTATGTCCTCAATTATGCTATTTTACGAAGTTCGTGAAACTAGTCCGATATAGGTCGTGTTTGGACTCGTTTTAATCGGGAGAATCTCTACAATTCAATGGTGCTATGATCGGAAAGGTAAGACAGTTTGTTGAATTTTAATTTTCTTTGTTGCATAATTACGCCCGTCTTCGAAGCCTGTCTCCTACTGGAAAGTAAGTTTTATTTTATTTCTAGCAAATTTAAGCGAGCAGTACTGAACAACGCGAGCGTATTATGCGAACGGGAATCGAATGCGAACGACAGGAACCTTTAACCAGAGGATTGTTGGTGTGCACATGGCACGGTGTCGAGCTCGAATGTCATTCCTCGTGTCTTCGTCGGCATCTTCAGCTCTCTTCGAATCCTTTCGATGCACGAATCGATGTTCTATATTCTCTCAACATCTCGATATCGTGTTGCTCTCCTCTTGCGCCTTCGCATACCTCTCTCGCTCTCTTTGTATTTTAATTTCTCTGTCTCTCTGTCTGTCTGTCTCTTTCCGTTTCTCTGTATCATCGCTCTCTAGATCTACACGCTGATCTCGTTTGCCTCTGTCTCTTGTCTGTTCCTGTTCATATTCGATCAATCCACGACCTTCGTGCACACTTCGTGCACACACTGCGAGGTTCATGACTTCTCTAGATAAAGACATCTTGGGAATATATTTTCGATCATAGGAATGATGTGTTCATATATTGTATTTCGATTTTTATGGCTCTTATTTTTGTGAAACGCACTACTAATTGTGAGTGTTAATTGAACGTTGTTCGGGTGTTTTTGGATGCATTGATCATTTGAGGTTTGTGATCGTGATTATGTGCATTTAGGGTCACTTCCGGTTCAGTTGACGACATGGAAAGTTGTGTTTAATCAGAAAGAAATGGTCTCTGAATTTTTCAGAGGGATGATATGATCGTATACAATTTTAAGTATATTTTTAATTTCAATTTTGAGGATTTCTACGAGTTAAGAAATTAGGAATAAAATTAATGAAACTCTGTTGGAAAGGTAATGGAAGATTGAAGAAAAAAGGTATAGAAACAAGCATGAGAATTAGAACTTTGAACAGAAGCCACGAAGGGAAATGGACGAACGAAATAAAATGGCGGAAGGATTAAAATTTCCTAGGGAGTTTGTTGAAAAAGTGAGTGTACGGCGCGGCGCAGCGATGTTGTTTTTAGCGATGGATGTAAATTTAATCCTTTTGAATCGGATGGACGAAGAATAGCGAGGCGAAAGAAAAATGAAGAATTCAAAGTTAAAAGCACGGAGCTCCGCACAAAGCACTGAGACTGAAATATACGTGCTCGCATGAGAACCTGTTCCAACATTTATGAACGGAAAATTAGTTTCTGCCGATAACATGATGAACAAAAATGTCTATTCCATAACAACTGGACAACATTTTCTATCTCGAATATTTTTTAAGTTATAAACGATCAAAGTTGACTTTTGAAAATCAATTTTCTCATTTCTACAAATGATCGAATTTCCAATTTGGGAATAAAAAGGATACGTTGTTTCTATTTTTGCCAGCAATGGCGGCCGTCCGACGATGTACCGGTCGTTTCAAAACCCAGCGAATAATTCTGCCATTTTTTAGTATTTCGTTATGGGGAAAATTGGAGAATAAAGTTAAGAATAATGTTAACGTGAAAAACCGGAATTTTTTCGCTTAAGGATTATTTGTGAAAAAATTCCCGGGTATTTTCAGATAGGTGGTTGCTGCGAGTTGAATTGCCCTAAGTCGGGGGGACGCTGCTTACGGGGCCCCATGGCGCTCGCACCGATCTGTGCGCCATTGTTTATCGGTGAAAATTAATTGAATCGCAGGCACACGTCCGCGGAAGTCGCGAGTAGAAACTCTGGATCTTTTCAAATAAACTCCGTCCCACTCGCGTTTGCTATTGTTCGGTGGTTGAATGACCAGCGCGAATAGAGGACGACGGGGAACAAAGCGTGCAGGAAAATAAATGGGATTTGGAATACGCTTGCAGCGAGAGAGGGAGAGAGAGAGACTGACCGACGCGTTGCACAGTGAATAACAAGTTCGAAACGTGACCGTGCGGCAATTTCATTAAACGGCTAATACTCGAATCTTTTCGAACTGGGACTTCCTCTGTGCAACCTGTTACGTCCAATTTTCCTCAAAATTGAAGCACACTCTGCTCTCGGCCCGTGGAAATGCTATCTCGATCTCATTCGTCCGTTCAGAGCGATTCCTCCATCTTGTAGGCGCCGAAAGTGGGACGAGTTTTAATTGTTTCGCGATGGAAAATAATTGGTAATTGTTAATCTGCGGATTTTATGCACTCATAACAAAAGTGAAAAGATATCTATGTAAAAATGTAAAGATACATTGTTGAATCGTTTCCGCCGCGTTAAAATTATTAATAAATGTCTATGTAATTACCAGACTGCGGATCTTTATGCAAAATAAAAAATATTTGCACTGATTGCAAGACACAGGAGCGAAATAAAAATTTCTTTCTCCTTTTAATTATTTTATTAAGATAAAACCAATACGCTGGTGCCCTTAAAATCTTTTTAATATGTCCACTGCTTTAAATTGTGCTTACTCATTCTTGTAATACACGCATAAAATCCGCAATCTTTATTAGCAATTTTTATTTTGCATAAAAATCCGCAGTCGAGTAAGTCATATAATAATAATTAATGTGACACGGTAGAAAGGATTTCAGAACCGTGTTCAACACGGTCAATTTAAAAGATAATAATAATGATAAATTAGAATCGGCACAGAATATTCCGAAAATCGTGCGACTCGAAATTGGAACGAGAGTTGCAATATTTTTGCAATTTTCAGTCGTTTTATATAAAATGTAATGTCGGAGGTTTATGTCTGTTGTGACGAGTTGTTACAGTCACGCCAACAAAAACCGGAGCGCTCGAACATGTTTTCCTCGTTTCCCCCTCCACCGGCAGGGAAGAAAGCCGTTTCGAACGGAACGTATTTAAAAGTTTTCGACAGCGAATACCCACTCGCCTGTCGACGCAGTGACGCGCTCATTTCGAAGAGCTATGAAAGTCCGAATGCTTCGAATTTTTCGATCAAACTTTTTCATTGCCTCCGTGAAGCGAAATAGTTTCGCAAAATGACAAACAACATCGATTTTTTCGACACGAATCGACCAATTCGCTGTACTCGAATCTGGATGAGAGGTACAGTGTACTCGAAAATTGTTCGCATCCGTAAAACAATACTCTTTCGATGTTATTTATTTATTTACGAAACTTTTCTCAAAATATTCGTGACGTTTTCTTGATTAAAACGAACCCAAACATGACAGAATTCGGAGCATATTTGTTCGTTTACTCCACGATTCAGTGGAACCTCTGTTATCCGAACCGATATCTGAATTCTCTTATTTTATCATTTTTGTGTCAGATTTTTAAAGCTGAAAATACAGATCTATAATTTTCTGAAACAATGTTCCCCAAGAAATTATGTAATACCTAAGCTACGTGTAATAATATTGTATTTGTTAAATAATCCATCTGGTTCGAAGCACTAATAGATAATAATAGTAACTATGAAATATTTTTGGATTTGTGTTCTGGAATGTGAGATCGATGATATTAATGAATAACAATGATATTTTTTTTACAGAAATGGCAGTCGGAAAATTAAAGAACGATTTGCAAATAGTAATTTTAGCAGATATGCAGCTCGAGTGTTCATTCACTGAACGGATCCACTTTACTACGCTGTCTCTTAGTCATGCTTTATTTTGGATTTCGCGAGACAGGATTTGCTTGGTTCGCTCTTACATGGAAATCGGACTTTATTTGTAAAGCGCTGCGGGAGTCCCGACGCGACGGTGAAAATACGGAAAAGTTTCACTGTTCCTTTACACGATTTTGGCTTCTGGTCAATAACTATGTTCTCGCGGCCATCGCCAAACAAGATGTCTCAAACTTTTGATCCGATTTGTTGAAGCGTAAGGGGAGGAACATTGTTCAGCAGACTGGCGGTAGTACACTTTTATTCCGTGGAAAATAAACTATTGCAGATACACAATGATTCATGACTTGGGGATCACGTTTATGCAATTTAATTTAATCGTTCTCCGAAGAATTAAAGTATTAATAGTATGACCTTCAAATGACTTTGGTCTATTTACAATGTTTAGATTATTATAGAATTCAATTCTTCATTTTAATAATTGGGTTTTAATTACAAAATTGTACTATTTCATTTTATGCTTACGTAAAATATTATTTAAATATAATATTCCATTTAATGTTTGAATAAAACACTATTTAATGTTCAAATGAAATGCTAATGATTATACTAATCATTATGCAAATACACAGTTGAATGTTTTTATAACAAATTGATCTGTGCAATTCTACAATTCAACGGTGATGGAACATACGTTCTACATACACATATGTACATGTGTAATACAATATTCATGACCTTATAATCGATAAAATGGTCCACATTCGATTTATTATATGCAAGATGGTAGAACACATATTTCTACACGTTTCTACAGCATATTTATCGCAAAAATCAATGGTCCGTATTTTCCAAACAATTTTGGAACCGGTAAAATGATAACTTACTCCCACCTCTCCACCCTCTTCCAATTTCACGAACTGTACATCATATTTCATTTCGAACAAAAACCCAGACATTGACGTCAAAAAGTGATCGATTTAGTTTGAAATGACCCATTTCACTGAGCAGCACAATATTTCCTATTTTCCAAAGAGACAAGATTTATTTCGTTATTACTGCTCTCTCCAGTCACGTAGCTTGCTCAACTTCTATACTTCTACGTGTCTTCTTCATGTTTGCAGACAAATTTACTTTGCGAGCATTGATTTAGCTGTTAATTGAAATGGCACTTTTAAGTAGTATTTCACTTAAGCATTAAAGAAAGGAGTATTTTATTCAGACATTGAATGAAATAGTATTTTATTCAGACAAATAAAATTGTGTTTTAGTCAGAAAAATTAAATTGTATTTTAGTCAGAAAAATTAAATAGTATTTTATTCAGACAAATAAAATGGTACTTAATTCAGACATTATATGAAATGCTATTTTATTCAGACATTGAATGAAATAGTATTTGACTCGGGTACGAAATAGAACAGTATTTTCGAATGTTGTGCTCATGGAAATATGTCAGTGTTCAGTATTTTGTCAGAAACCATACAAAATTTCCCCCAGCTGTGCAATTTCTTCCAGCACACGTATCCTTTCAGTTCCCCGTCCTTCACGGTGGCGAAGTTAAGACGATTTATGATACCGCATCCAAAGAACGAAAGGACTCGGTTCTGCTTCTTCACTTTCCATTGATTTCACTGTCCACATCTGGCTTTTGTCACCAGGGAGGGCTGAATGTTTCAAGCGTCCTTGAATGATTGAGGGATCCTTGAAGCTAGGCTGTTAGGCTGGTGAATACGTTGGACACTGCGACGAATAAATAACAGAAAATCCGCAGATCCGTTTATGAGCATCGGAATTTCGAAATGATTTTTCGACGTCCACGGGTGTCGCGCCAGTCCCTGTTTGTTTCACTAGTTTTTGAGGTTCACCTTTTAGCCGCTGATACCGCCAACAGAGGACCATTTGCGACCTCCGGACGCCATTTGTTGGGACCAGTGACGGGTGAAAGTTCAGGGGAAAATGTTTCAGATTCTAATTTGTGCTATCATTCTTCTACAGGCCAAGTAAAATAGTATTTTAAACTCATTTCGTGTGAATTGTGCTTAATTTCGAAGTTGGGATCTTGTATAAAATAAGTGAAACATTATACAAATAATCATACAGTGATCACATAATCATG
Source organism: Halictus rubicundus (assembly GCF_050948215.1). Lineage (NCBI taxonomy): Eukaryota > Metazoa > Arthropoda > Insecta > Hymenoptera > Halictidae > Halictus > Halictus rubicundus. The sequence continues at coordinate 11,935,711 of NC_135159.1, read as the reverse complement.
TTCACACGAACATGATCGAGAATTAAGAATTTGATGTTAAAATTGAGAGTTGAGAATTCGAAATTATTAAAATTGGGATTGGGAGACTTAAAATTATTAAAATTGGCATTGGGGGATTCGAAATTATTAAAATTTAGATTGGAGGGTTCAAAATTATTAAAATTTGGGAATTGAGAAGTCGAAATTATTAACATTGGAATTGGGGGACCTAAAATTATTAAAATTGGCATTGGGGGTACGAAATTATTAAAATTTGGATTGGGGGTTCAAGATTATTAAAATTTGGGAATTGAGAATGCGAAATTATTAAAATTGGGAACTGGAAATCGAAATATGATGTAAAGGAAATTTCATTTAGTGAAACATATAACCCACGAAACGTAAATAAAATAGTTAAAATTGGGTATTGGATATGTGACAGTATTACACACAAGAGAGAAATATTTGGTTCCCGGCACAAGGAGGGACATTAGGATGATATAAAACGAACATAAAATGCTAAACATATTCTGGGATGCGTGAGAATAATACGTTTCCGTTCCGCGACACGTTATGTAGCGGAACCTGACATTTCCACCATTTCGCATCGTTTTTTATTTATTTGTTTTAAGCCGCGTCTACAGCAAGGTCATTAGCAACCGTGCAACTTCCTGGTTACATTGTATGACGTATAACCATGCTGTACGTTACACCTTATTTATATTATATGACACTTTCGAGCACAGTGTTACTGCGTATTTTTGCGAGTACAGACTGTCCACAAAGTTTGTCCATTCCATTTGAATTTTTACTGGGTTTGCCATACTAGCCAAATTAGTTAGGTATTACTGAATTATTTTTATTAATTGACACAATTTGAGTCTATTAGTTAATGTTGCATTATTTTCATTCATTTATACTAGTTAAATTAGTGAATTAAACTGATGTGTTAATTATTTTCAGAAATTATTTTCACGTATTAACACGTGAGATACATTAGTTAGACAATATCGAATTATTTTTGTTAATCGACACACTAGTCGAATTTGTTAATAATATTGTTAGTTAATATGTTTTTCCAAGATTCATTCCCATCGATTCTCAGTATGTACTCTTTCTTGTATCATTATTCAGAAATTTATATTTAGCCTCGATCTTTAAATCATCAAGACGACGTCTAAAGAACAATAATAAATTCTTGCGGGAAGTTTATTGTTTTGGACACTTCGCTGAATTTTTCATTGACACAGAATAATCTCCTTTCATCTGGATATTTTCGGCAACATGTAGACAATATGTTCGATTGAATTTTTTATTTGTGACGCACGTTGTGTGAACTTTCCTTTTTTAGATGATGGGGACCTGAACAATTAATCATTTCAATTCTTCTCATAGCACTAACACAATTTTAACAAAGTACATATTTTTAGTAAACATGTTTTTTTTTGTGTTTTTTAACAAGTTTATTTTAACATGTTTACTTTTAACATTGGTTTTTAATAGTTTTGATGATTTATGGTTGTTTCATAGAATTGCTTAAGAAATCATATTCATTGAACCATAATTAATTCCATGCGAAAAAGAATTTATTTGGAATTTCAATACTGCATAGGATGCCTAACCGCGGTTATCGATTCACCTAAACTTTCATGTTTATTCCTAGTTTCCAAATATGCTTCGTTTACCTTCAACAAATACGATTTTTAGTTTATATTCGATTCGTGTAAAATAAAAATACATGTTTTCATTCATATGTAAATTTGCTTTATATTTTTATCTGTTTTGTTTTTTACACATTCGTGGAAAATTGAACGAAGTGCACGTCGACCTGTTAAAAAAATTTGTTAAATTTTAACGAGCTCTTTTTTGCAAACATTCCGTTCGGTTCCAGGTTCAGTCAATAGATCCTCAAAAGTCTATATTTGCATAAACAACAGCACTCTTTTATCATGGATTTTTCGTACTCGTACCGTACATTTTTATACCCTAAACGAGTTCATAAATGGAAAGAACGTGTACACGTTATGTTCGTTTGCAATATTGCCATAATTATTAACACATACAGTGTATAGGGTGACCCAATTACCGTGCCTACATTCGTTACACTTATTCTTAAAACGTAATGAACATTAAAAAAGATAGATTAAATTTTTTCATTAAAATCAGTTAATATGTTATATATCTCTGTTTTAATATTCATTATTCTTTAAAAATTAGTATAGTTAATACAGGCACAGTAATTGGCACTCCCTCCCAACGGTAATTGGGATATGGTCGTTGTAAACAAAAAATCTATAAAGCGTATCTCTCTCTGGAGGCATTCCGGCCTATCTATCTATATCGAGTCCTTCAGCAATACTGCAAAAAAGACGGTAGTTGGTGACGTCATTGGGAACAGAGCGAAGTGACCTTGAACCGCCAACTAAATCGACGCTGAGAATAGTAACGTTTGAGGGACGCGTTGAATGAATGGAATTTACAGCAGAGCCAACCCCCTCCCCTTCGCCCATATCGGAATACCCTAGAGGCGCATGTTTTCACCTAACATTAGATATCATGATTCCTTGAAGCTGTCATGGCGGCGCCGGTTTCTTGCTTGCGCGACGACACAAGTCATTCGCTTTTCTCCGTGTCACTGTACAAACGATTTACTGTCACGTGAGAGCGTGATTTAGGGGTCTACATTACATTTTTCTGCTTATTATTATTATACAGGGCGGTACAAGCAGATTTAGATATGAAGAGGACTATAATATGGCACTGAAGCCTTTTTGTGTGGGCGCAGTAGTTTGGGGAGAATTATTTTCACTTTTTTAAGTTTTTAGCTGACGCATCTCGACATTTCCCAGAAAAAAGGATTGACCTATGTGTGTCGAAAAATTGTTAATTTAGGAGATGTCTTAACTTCAATATCGCAGAATCAATTATATTTTAATCGGATGCTGAGATTGTATTTTATCTAGTAACAATTTACCGTCACGTGGAAACGTGCCTAGAGGTGTCGCGACAAGAATAACACGTAGGTACGGTGTGTTTAAAAATAGTCGAAGGTTAAACTCTACCTCAGGAAACCAGAAATTTTTAACATTTTTTTGTGTAATCCTGCAGATTTTGGCGAGAAAATGCCGAAAATCAAAGTTTTAATGTTAGGAATTCACTGGTTAAAAAGTTACGCGTGTGTAAAGGTGTGCGATTTTCAGCATTCTCGACAAGTAAGAATACCTTAATGTTTGCATTTTCTCGCCAAAATCTGTAGGATCAGAGAAAAGAATAGTTGAAAATTTCTGGTTTCCTGAGGCGAAGTTAAGCCCAAATTCCTAATAAACAGAACAATGTCCAAATTGTCTTAATATTTTACAAAGAACCTCGATAAAAAAATTTGAACAGGGAAAGAGAAGCAACTTGACGAGGGAAGGTATTAATTAATTCGATACATCAATGCGTTAAAGGAGTATTAACTCGTACATCATTTGTCACCCCCAGCGTAACGAATGACGAGGGACTGATGAAGAAAAAGTTTGACGAAGGTTCGAGGGTTGTTTAATTTGACCCGAGACCTATCGCCTATTGATCCCGGACACTGACAATGAGCGCCAGGGTCGACGACGCTGTCTTTCACGGCAGTCAATTGACTTTCGGTGCCATTGATTTATGTTATGCGAACAGGTCCGGTTGTGTGTCACTGCTCGGATTCGAAATACACTATACATTATACAGCGAAGGCGGTCGATGGTGTTGTGTCGTGGGCTGTGCGCAACGTGTGCAGACGAAGCTACAGAGAACTGTGTCAAGAGGGATGGGAAAGGGGGTGGGACCATACCATGAGTCTCAATGGTAGCGAGTGTACACTCCATGCAAGAAACTGCTTGTACAAACACACGCATACACAGACAAAGACACACCGGGAACATTCTACGTTTTCATCCATTAGCATTATTGCGTTAAGCTGGCCCGGCGACTTTTCTTTCCACCGATCTTCTCCGCGGAAAAAATTATACCAACAATTTTTACGGACCCGAGAAGCATCGATTTGTTTATCATTTATTTGTAGTTATTTTCTCGTCGATTATGTTCATTCGATGGACAAGTCAGTTTTTTCTACAGAACTCAGTATCGGGGAAGGGGCTTATTGTAAAATTAAATTGAAAAAGATTATCATTAGACTGTGGATCTTTATGCAAAATAAAAGTTTATACGTTAATTGTAACCTATAGGAGCTAAGAAAAAATTTATTTTGCTGATTCATAATTTTCATACGTTAAAAATGGTACATCGACATTGTTAAACTCTTTTAATCTTTTTATTTTTTTGAATTACGCTTACTCATTTTTGTTATAGATGCATAAAATCCGCAGTCTAGTTATTATTCAAGAGGACAGTGAATTATAAGTCAACGTGATTTGTTAAGGATGTTTTCCTAACTTACTGGATCGAAATGTAACCGCTTCAGATTTCCACTTTTTGTTCATCCATCGCATGGCGAATTTGAGCCCGAGGATTTTTTTCTTCCTCGGCTCCGAGAGATCAAAATTGTATATTGTGGGATGTTGTTAGATCGAGCACTGATTCGCACGATTTCGCAATGATTGAGCACTCTCGCACTGCAACGAGAACCTTGTCCATGCGTTCGAGTAGATGTTTTACAAACGAGAAGCACGTTCAGCACATCACGAGCATAGAAATAGTCGTCTTGTGTTATAGTACCGAGCACCAGCAGTAAAACCACCGGCAAACTTCACAAGCATTCGGGAGACTAATTGTGAGCGATCGTTCGCACTGTGTTATGCGAATTATACGCGTCGGTGAACTCGAATTAACTGTTTTGACGTGTTTTGTCAATTTGTGCGGTGATCCCGAGTCCCCGCAGCAATAGTTTAACCTATTAACTGGGAAAGACGTGTTGACGTACCCCGTTTAAGCTCGCTATTACCTTGCAGAAACTTTTATTACATTCTATGACGAAACTTTGTTGTTTTTATTTATTTCTCTGCGAAACCTTTGGCAACATGTTCGCGATGTTTTCCTGATTAAAACGAGTCCAAACACGATACAGTTCGGAGCTTATTTGCTCCTTTAATCCATGATTTATTACAATCTCTATTATCCGTACCGAGGATCACCGATAACCATTATCGCGGATTAAACGATTAAATGTGATCCAAATTACGTCGTGTTTGGACTCATTTTAATCAGGAGAGTGTCACGAATATGTCCATGAGAGTTTCATTCAGCAATTTTGATTTTCAAAATTTGCAAATTTTACAGAGCACTGTAAAGAAAAATGGAAGGAAAACATTTACAAATGCACTAATGCTACACGTAGCACATATGTATGAAATTAAGTAAATACTTCGACTAGCACTTTAACTAATCCAAAAAACCAATTTATTCACATATTTTTCTTATTTATTTGACACAGTCTTGTACCCACCACTACGAAGAAGAACGAAACGAAACGAAACGGAAATGTGAAAACATTGCGCGAATGCACTAACGGTAGCATAATAGAATAAAAGCATGTTGGGAACGTGGAGAACTGCCAAGAGAAGGGAGCCGCTCCCAGCGAAAAAGGAAAAGGGAAATTGATCGGTAAAGAGATTTTCCGAACACGTTTCTCTCGAAACGTTTTTCAAACTGGCAGCACACACGCGCACACGTACGCCTGGGAAACCGTTAAACCGATTGACTTCCGGTTTTACACTCGTTTCCACGCGCCTTTACACGCTCAGAACAGATGACGCCGTTGTATGTACTATAATGGCGGCCATAAGCGTCCGGTTACCTAGCAAATTTAGATGAATGGCGTATTAACGCTATACTAATGCACAGCTTGCCTAATGGCAACTCCCCGGCGTAATTTCTAAACAAATCATTATCAAAATTTCAAGAAAATTTAACATTTACCATTGCGTTTGCAGTGGAACAATTTTGCATTAATACAAACTAAACTAATTGGATTTTTACCATTAAAATTGGATTTCACTCAATCATTCTAAAAAGATATTTGAAATATTTTTGTTAACAATAAATTTATTAATAATGGAATAATTCAGTGCAATATGTACTTACAATATTAAACAATAATATCATATAAATCATTATATAATATTGTTATATCACTGTTAAATAAAATAAGTTTCCAAGGATGTTCTGATTAATTGATTTTGTACAATCTATGATGAGTAGATAATTATTTTTGTGAAATACGAGATTCCAGACAACTATTTTGAACGATCGCTTGATAATTTCGCAATTCTCTTTTATCATTCGTTCACAGTGCGTAATATAGTCTTCAACCAGGAATATGGCATTCGAATGTTCCCCCTTTTATGAATTCGTTTCGAAGTTATGGTCATTTAAAGTTGAAAACTCCCAGCCCCCGTGTTCCTCGCGCCTTTATCTTCATCGCTGTTCTTTCCAACTTTCCCACTGGATTTCCAATAAATAATTATGTCTGCATAATTCCCCGGGTCTTATAGAATCATCTCGCATTCTAATTTCAGGGGCTGGTGGAACCATAAACTCCGTCATTTATGTCACCCTCTATTGCTATAGAACCGTAAAAGCCATTTTCATTGTTGACTATACCTGTACTGGGAATTTTTATGAAAAAGATAATAAAATTTTCCTGTACGAATTGCTAAAAATATCTGTTAGCAGATATTTTATCAAAATTTATTACTTTTGTAAAATTTAACATTTTACTGAAACGAGAATATATATTTACATATTTAACAAGAATATAATATAAAAGACTCCCTGTCAAGATAATATTAAAAATAACATATTAAAATTATATGCTGCTTTATAATAAAGTGTTTGGCATACATACATTGTGGTACAAATTTGAAAAAAATTGACATTTGTTGGGCAATGTAATCTTATCGTGTCTACAACATTATCAGTTTATATCAAATTTTTCTCAGTGACTAATGGCATCGCTTCACTGCCAATATTAGTCAAAATAAAAATAGCAATGGACAGATGAACCAGCTGATAAAAAGAAATTGATTAAAATATTTCTCTACTACTCTCGTTCATATTGAAAGTAATATTAAACTTTTAATTTGAACATTTTTGAAGCGTTGTATCATTCTGTCGAGTTGCGAAGATGACAGCGATTGGTTTGCGAAATAGTCTAATAAATAATAGTCGAATAAATAAATTGTTTAGCGAGCGCCAGAAGGGTTCGAGGAGATTAAAAATCTCTGTCGCGTCGGCAACTTGTAACAGTTGCGCGATGCAATAACGGGCGAGCGGGCTGCGGTTCTCTTTAATGCCCCGCCGCATGTTAATTGTTACACCGACTGAATTCGAATGAGGCGTGTTCTGTTTCCGAGAAACCCATTTAACTAACAAAACATTAACGAGCTACCGGGCAACGAATTGGCCGATCAAAATGCAAAGGATGCTGCGTGCCAACCAATAAACGAAATCCCCAAACGCTTACCACATGAAGGGGTCGTGAAAGATCTAACAGAAACGTTCCCGCGAAATTCAACCACAATATGTTACGCAGAAACGCAAATTAACATTTTTATTCCATAGAATAATTCTCATTTTATTCGAAAGAATAATTCTTGCACGAGATTTCAAAGTCACCGATATTTTTTTAATCGACACCCTATATATTATTTTCGATATTCTTATAGAGCGTAAAAAGGCGAATCCAACGACTACAATAACCATACCATTATGATCATTTGATCTCGAGATATTCATGTCTGAAAGGTGCGGATTTTAATGCTTTAAGACGCAAGTATATCAAGATTAAATAACAGGAACAGTATGATCATTGATGTCGTTAAATTCGTCTTTCTCTGCTCTGCATGAATATCGAAAGAAAAGTGTAAAATTCCACTTAAAATAAACATCATGTCTGATAATATTAAATATACCTTTCAGACACAAATATCTCGGGACTGAATAGTCAGAACCATACGGTTATTATAGTCGTTGGATTCGCCTTTTTACTCTCTACAAGCTCGCCCAAAGAAAACCGCAAGATTCCATTTAAAAAAATTTCGCAAAAAATAAATTGTTGTGAATTTATCTATTGAAATAGCGCAACTTTTCTCTCAGAATTTTTGTTACGAAGGAGTTTAGGCATCCCCGTTTAAATGGCTCGGTCTCTCACAACAATTTCGCGGGCTTGTGCGAGTTACTATGCCGACGGTAGAGTCCGTGCAGGCATATCAAAATCCTTTGTATCGGATTTTCTAATAAAGAGCGAGAATCCAGCAGAATATTTGCACATACCCAGAGGGAATCGTTGTTTATGTGCGGCCTTTTTGGCGGATATTCGCTGTGCATGTGCGAATATTCCGCGCTGGATTCTCGCTGTCTATTAGAAACTCCGATACAAAGGGCTGTGATATGCCCTCTCCCCGTACACGTATAGATCCCGCTCAGTATGTGGGTCATGCAAGAATTTACCTACGTTTCTTCGCGAAGTATTGCCAAAGTCCCCCCCCCCCCCCCCGGTAACATGGGCCCGTCTTCGAGCTTTGCGAAATCTCTTTTGTGGCGAGTTTCTAGTATACTTGTGGATTTCCCACCGTCCACGGTAGTATTCCGTAGCTACTTAAGGATGAGCCTCGCTGATGGAGTCGAATCATTCGTTTCCTGTTGCTGGAATATGTTACGGCGGTGGTCTTGGGGCTTTTAAAGGATTTCGGGGTGAGTGGTCCTTGAAATGATTTCTGACAAGCGGAAAGACGGTAAAGAATAAAAGAGTTCCTGGCAGTTCTTTAAATTAATTTGTGTAAATGGCGAAACTGAGAAAAATAAAATAGACAAGTTTCTGGGGGTTTTCAAAATTAATTTGTGTAAATGGTGAAACTGAGAAAAATAGAATGGACCAGTTTATGCTGGTTCTTGAAATTGTTTCATATAAATAAAAAAATTCAAACACAATGACAAAATAACACGGTAGAAATTTGTACCACGTTTGAAAAATTGTATAGACTGTGACAGAAGTTATTTCGACTATTATAAATTCGTTTTGAATAAAATTACCCTTTGCCTCTTGTAAATTATGTTTTAAAATTGCAATTTGTTTTGGCACAGCTGAGGAAAACGAAAAGGATTTAAAATTTGTGATGGAGTGATATTTTGATAAAAAATGATGCAGGTCAATAGTGCCATGTCCGGTTCACTTTTAAAAATCGGAGAAAAGTAAAAGATTTCTGTCGTTCGAGTAACTAGGGGTCGTAACCATTGCTTAATCCGAATCGTAATCCAGTTTCCCCGTAAAAGGCTAATGTAACCCATGGTAACTGCGATCCGACGGTTCCAAAGTACTCTAGAGACCAGGCTAACCGGGTTAGAGGAGGTTACAAGCAATAGAATACCTAACTATTAGGTCGTAAACTACAGTAGCTGATAAAAATAAGAGACCACTGTATAACTATTACGTTTTTCTTCAGAGGACAGTGAAAAAGTAACATAATTCTAAGTAACATGCTATTTAAACTTTTCGGAAGTGTGAATTAGTGAGCAGGACATTATTTATACTACAATTAATTTGAATAATTATTTTTGCAGTAATAAATATTAACAATTCTTTTTCCAATATTTAATTTTAATAATTTTAGTAACTACCTTTACAGTAATTAACTTTTTCAGCGGTTTCCCGTAACGTAAAATAAACTCTAAAAAAAATAAGTGAAAAAAAAGATGCTGTTTTTTTCCAAAATCGTAAACATGAGAATTTATTTATCATTTTATCATTTTTCATTTTTTTTCATCAATTTATCATTTTTCACAGAAAATTAAATACCGCATTATTAAGTAATAATTCGAATAAAGTTATTGACACACAACAATTTTGAAAAATAAGGAAATGGTTCAGACAATAACCTCGCATATGCGGGTCCATTTAATGAATCTTCAGTAGGGCATGGTTCAACGATGCAATTTATGATAATTGCACATCAAATGTTCACATTTGAATGACAATAATCGATGGACAGAAGTAAACGTCCCTATATTATATTACTAAATAAAGGACTGGTGGAAAGTTGAAAGCTGTGCAGAATGTTGCATCATTGCACAAAATGATTTAATAATGCTCGTTATAACACGAGAACTTATTTACAAAAATTCCACATGTAATAAATTTATTAAGAAGCTCTAAAACTTTTTCGAGTCCAGCAAAATGCCATTTGAACGATAAAAAACATTGCAAATTACTTGAAATCCAACATTTTACACTAGACAACCTAATGCATAATAAAAAAAAAATGCAATATAGTGAATTTAAAAAAGATATAGTGAGAAAGAAAATCTGGGTGACCGAGTTCGCGAAAATAGTGCGAAGAATGATGGTCGCAGGCAGGGCTGGATGGGAAAGAAAAATGGCCGCGGGAAGGGCGTCGAAATGACACGATAATTACGAGACAATGGCGGCTCGCGGTAACAAGCTGTGTACAAATACGTTGGGCGTATCGGGCGCATCTCTCTATTAAATGTTTTTGTCAGGGTAACCGACATTGTTTGGCGGCACCACACGATGGGAATGAATAGCTCGCCGATAAGAGCAGCCCTCGAAACAAAACAAGAGCGTTTACTTTCTTGCGCCCGCTAGGAACGCCACGGACGTCGCAGCCAGCTCTAAACACTAGAGAGGCGCTAGCAGTTTCCTTTCTTATCGTTTCACTTGACTCGTTCGCGTCAACTATGTTCTCTCGCGAATATGTTACTTATAATGGTTCGCGAAAATGTTCGAACGATATTAGGACTGCGAACAATATAGACATTTAGAAATAGATATTAGAAGAGAATATTTTAACTACTTGTATGTATGAAATTTGGAGCGAATCCGATGGAGTTTGTACAAGTTACAAAATTTTTATTGCGACGACGTACTCGCAAAGACAGAGTCAAGAAAGTATTCGGACGCTCGCTGTTAGAATTTCGAATAAATAAAATCCGCAGGTTAGAGTTGAGATATGAGCCCCGTTAAATTGGGACGCGAATACCAATGCGAGAAAGCACGATTGAAACGGAACCTTCCGATGCCAATTGACACGATCATGGCAGCATAGATTGAAGTGGGTGCAGACTCGCGTTCACGGGCACATTGTGATCGAGCAAAGCGTGATCGCAAATATCCAACAAGGCCGTTGCTACGGCGTACGTACAAGTGTTACGGAAGTCTGTCGGTTCAGAGGGCTGTTGTTCACTTCACACGCCTGAGTTGCTCGCGAAGTATACTACACCATAGTAGCCGAAGCGCAGCGAGAAGGAGAAGAGGAGTGCGTCATGTCAGACAGAATACCGTCGAGTGTCTGATTCGCATCACTTGCAATTAGAATGCAACGTGTATCTATCTGCATACCGACTGATCTGAACGAACAGTGAACGAACATAATTCCTTTCCGAACATTATACCTTTTGAAACAATAAATTTGACAAGAATTTTCCTCGTACGACAGTAAATAATTTATAAATAAGCAGTTTATTTTAAAAAGCATTCACTGATTTCTTCAGAAATAATTCCCGCAAATCACGACTTAATCGGATTGTTAATTAAGCACACGACCCTTTGAGGGGCTTGTACAATAACCACGTTGAACAATTCAATTTTATAAGTGTACATTTCCACGTCTGTAAATGACGGTAATAAAATCACAACGACCAACAAATTAGTTTAGCAAATTCCATAGCGAAGCAACGTGTTACGTAGAACGAATTTCTGCACAATTACCATGGCATTGTGTATTACTGGAAATAGGTCTCGATTGTCCCAGACAACAAATTCCCTCATCGTCAACGAAATAGTTTGCTCATACTCTCTTCTGCATGACACGAACCAATCAAAACTCCGAGCTCCAAAATCGAGACCGCCATTTTGGAGTTCGCGATGTATCGTATATTGTACATTATACAATGACTCGCAATCGGCCGTAGAAGTCGAACAATGTTGATCCCCAGTGAGAAAGTCGGTCGGGAGTGTAGAATAACATTTTGATTTTTCAGCTGTAATTTCCGCTTTCGAGAAAATCGAATTTGAATTCCTGTCAGGTACGCGCGCCGTTGAATAGCAAAATGGCCGACGCAACTCATCGATCATCGTTTTCCCACTCATTGTCAGCACGAATGCATGTGTGTCAAAGGGATTCGCTGAATTTGGTCTTCTCGAAAACGGAAACTCGTGCACGGAAATGTTATTCCGTGTTTTCCACGGACTTTCGCGTTTAGGCTCGACAACTCTTCGGCTTGTGCGACTGGTTCCGAGGCGCACTATACTTGCCGAGGCTCGTGCTACGTGACATAACAGTTCTGAAGATGTTGATTCATTATTATGTATACATTCGTAGTTATTGAAGATTTTGGTGTGAAAAATGTTTTCAAGGTCATTTTGTACGAAATGTCAAGGTCGTCGCTATTTTTTTAACGTCACATTATAGTTTTCTATTGATATTCTTATAGAGTGTTAAAAGACGAATCCAACGACTATAATAATCATACCTTTCTGATCATTCAATCTCTAGATATTTGTGTCTGAAAGCATTATCTATCCTAACTTTCAGACACAAATATCTCGAGATTGAATGATCGGAAAGGTATAATCATTGTAGTCGTTGGATTTGTTTTTTTATACTCTACAAGAATATTGAAGAAAAAATATAGAATTCCATTTTAAAAAGTATCGATGACCTTTTCTCATAAGGTAATTTTTGAACAATCGTTTTAAAAATCGTCAGTCTACTCACGAACATGCTTCAACATCAGAAACACTCGACTGTCACAGGCAAAGTGCTCCAGTATAGTGTTCCTGTGCTGTAAGTATAAATACTGTATACATACGTCGTCAGACACGCTGCATATACACGGTGTGCGCATAAGCGAAGCATGTGACGAGTGCATCCGTGCATAAAGCATACGTACGCAACCACTTAACTGTAAGGAACGATGTACTGGCCGAGTCACTTAACTGTATCATCCAAATTTCTTCATGAATTACTTGTCGCACACAAAAATGTTTCAAACGAAAGTTGTTTGACATTAACCAGGACGTACAATGTAGTAATTAGTTTTCCTATATTTCGCTTTTTTATCGAGATATGAAGGTGACCTTGAGTTTTTGTTTCATAACATGTAGTATTTAAATATGTTATTCGAAAGAGTATTGAATTCTAAGTAAATAAGTATTAAAGTATACGTGGTCGAAAACTAATAATTACCAAGATATTCTTGAATTAGTCTGTAGTGGAAGTAAAATGACAAAACTTTTCTGTTTCTAATTATTTGTTTATAAGAATTTTACTAGCACATTTGCGATGTCTTCCTGATTAAAACGAGTCCAAACACTACACAATTCGGATCATATTTGACCCTCGTTGTCTGAGCTTGTCCTGTGGGACGCGAGCGTTCGGATAGCAGAGATTCCACTAAACCCTGGATTAAACAAGAAAATACAATCCAAACCGTATCGTGTTGGATGTCGTTTCAATCAGAAAAGCGCCACGAACATGTTGGTAAAAGTTCCATCAAAAACTAATTAAAAACAAACAAGTTATAATTGAATTTGTCCAAACATGCACGGGAAGGTTCCATCAACTTTCACCGAATAATATCTCGGCAACTATTACATTCCGACCCCACATACCTTAATACTTTTTCACTCGGCATTCGATACTCTTTCGAATCGCATAATTAAATGTCACACATTATGGAACAAAATCTCAAGGTCACCTTCATATCACTGTAAAATATGAACACATCAAAAATCAAGTGGTCTCGTTGCATGTCTTAGTCGATATAAAGCAACTTTCGTTTGAAACTTTTTGTTATGCAACCAGCAGGTAATGAGTAAATTTAGGTTGTGCGGTTGGGTGACTCACCACGTGCATACACGCATATTTTTATGTGGGGGGGATTGAGAATGGTGGATGCGGGGGCGTGCGAACGGTATTGTTTAAAGCGATATTAATCGTGGTCCATTGGTTTTCCAGCGATCTCGAGAAGTACTTCGAGTATCAGGGTCAGGACTACATTTGCTCGCGGCCCGACGACAACGGAATGCACTCTTGCAGTAACTTGCCGCCGCTCAAGTTCGGTGAGTGCACCTTCGACGCCCTTAACAATGGGCCGATTTCTTTTTTTTTTTTCTCCCCCGTCTCCCATACACCTTTCTTTCTCGCTTTTATTTACGCCCCCCGGTTTCATTCAGAACGCTTTCGCGCCTATCTATCGGTGGAACTCCGTCGAAAAACCTGGCACACCTTTTGTCCGGACGTATACAACGCCATAGCAACCGGACTTGCCATTTTTAGGGTAAAAATTAAAAATATGGAACATCCGAGTCACAAAGCCTTTGCCAACCCTTTGAAATATCGAGTCAGTGACGGGGAGTTTTAACGGATATTATTGTTTAACGAATTTTTTTTTTAATAATATCTTAAATTGTAGAAAATACATTCATTTTGGAACATTGATATTCAGCACGGTATTTTTTGGATGCTACGGACATTTATTTTGTAAAAATTGTACGATACTTTCGTCCAGTGGTGTACAACTCGAAAAAAAATATTCGATACTTATTTTTCCAGAGGCCATCATTCATATTCAGAGGGTGAAAATAACCCTGAAAGTTCGGCATGCAAACCATATTTGGCTTATATTGGTTTATCTCCCAAACTATTTACATTGTAGAGAGAAAGTTTTTATGAACGAGAATTTTTGTAGTGAATACGCTCGTTTGAATCGATTTTCGAAAAAATATAGAATACCTCGAGAAATGACACTTGAATTTTGCACTACGAACAAGTTTATTAAAAAATAATTTCAATCAAACAATTTCTGTTTAAAAGTACTTTTAATTTATAAATTTGTCACTTTTGTGAAAGTATAATATAATTATAATTGAAACTTCCATAATATATAATATTAAAATAGCCATAATTAATATTATTATTACTTTTGAGATATTCGAAAAAGTTTTTGCCAATTTTTATCGGTGACCATTCTCACAATTGTTACAATGATCAACCATAGTATTTTAATTTTTCTTATTTTAATTGTTTCGTCGTATTTATTTTATTTGTTAAAATTTTCGAAACAACACAATGAAGCACGCATTTATTAATGAAACTTAATTCATTCAATATTATAGAATAAAATATTTCATAAATTGTACCATTTATTAGAATTGTTCCAAAAATTAATTAGAATTGTTCCAAAAATGATCCGGAACGAAAATGTGTGTCGAACAAAAGAGAATGGACACGTTTGTTCCGAATGTCACAGATGCTACACACATATGTTTCTCTTGGTTTTAGGGAACACGGTGTGCAACAATACCGCGTTGTCGAACAATAATGCAACGTTTATCACCAACGACACCTGCGTTAATTGGAATTACTATTATACGGAGTGCAAGGGTCAGGGTAACAATCCTTTCCAGGGAACGATATCGTTCGATAATATCGGTCTTGCCTGGGTCGCAATATTTCTTGTGAGTGTCCTACTTCTACCGCGTTCAACGATTCCGACTCCATTGCTGGCCAAATTTTCATGATAACGCTCCGCGTTTCCAAAACATTTACCAAACCAAAAACATGTTTTCGAATGCGCCAGCGGTCCGGATTTTTTTTCTTTTTGGCGGAGTTGCTTTTTGGCCGGAAGCGGATTACAAATTGTCCTGTGTGTAATACGAAATTTTGGAAACGTGGTTTTTGATTTAGTAGAGATGTTGTTGCAAATACAGTTCTTTTGAATCTGATAGAACGAGGTTATTGCGTTCTGATTAATTGTTTATCAAGAATCGGGGAAATTTATAAGACGATGGGATAAAACTGCAAATAAATTGATTTTGGCATTGGTTAAAGAAATCGTTGAACAATAACGTATATAATGATTTTTATCCATTTCTTAACCTGTTAACTGGGTAGTTGTTCAATTTTAAACAATTGATAACGATATAATCCCGAGATAAAAATGTATCACATAACAAAGTGAAAAAATTATTGAATAATTAAAAATGCAAAATTACTGAAAGGCAAGTCTTCTCTCCGGTTAGCAGGTTAATTAAATAATCGAGGTTGCTAAAATTATGAAATTCTGCCATAGGTAATTAGCCTTGAGGGATGGACAGACATAATGTACTATGTCCAAGATGCTCATTCATTTTGGGACTGGATTTATTTCGTCCTTTTAATTGTGGTATGTTTGAATACATAAACATTCGATACACTAATAATGAAATTTGACTAAACATTAATTGAAGGATCTTTATTGAAACTGCCTAGCAGTATAGCAACAAGAAATGATATAGCTTATGTAACAAATGAATTATTTTAAAAACCATAAACAATTTTTAGACCTTCCCTTTTTTAATATTCTCAGGCTTATCAGAATTTTTAATAATAAGAGACTTGACTAAATGTGAACATTTTGATTTTCAGATCGGTTCATTCTTCATGATTAACCTGTGCTTAGTCGTAATAGCAACTCAGTTTTCCGAAACGAAAAAGAGGGAGATGGAACGAATGCGATTGGAGCGGGCTCGGTTTCATTCCACATCCACTCTTGCATCATCAACTAATACGTCCGAACCAACCACTTGTTACGCAGAAATTGTTAAGTAAGTATTTACAAAAATATTCTATCCCGTAAACCTATTCTACAAATCTGAACATCCTAAACAAAAATATTCCAGTGTAAATGGTATAGATCTAGCATAAATAAAGAAGCTAACGTCGAAATATTGATCTTCCATGATCGACAGCCGCCATTTTCCGTGCTATTAATTTTTCAAAACGAGCCCGGCAAAGTGCGAAATGGAACGGGTATTCGAGTCACGTTTCATTTTAATCGAAGAATTTCAATACAAAGGGTCACGGATAACGCGACGCGTAGAAAATTCCATTGCACATTGCCGAGCGTGTACAGTCAGTCACATAAACCACGGCACACACTTCAAATCGGAATAGCTTTTTTTACAAACGGACAAAACGTCGCGTTTTTTTTTTCGAAATGAACCGAATTACGAAAACAACAGCAGAAATTTTACAAAAATGTGTTTTATAACCAACAAACAAATTGACCAATTTCGATGAAATTTTCAGCACGTGTCCAACTTATGCGAATCCGTGCAGACATTTTTTAAATTTTCGCCCAAGCGAAAAAGTTGTAAACAGCAATTTTTACTATTTTCAGACTAGACGCAATTTTCCCAAAATTTTCACAATATCGTCTGATAAACTAATCTCGCTTGGAAAACAAAATTGAAATCGTTTGGTCCATTTATTAAAAAGTTATTCTGACTGAAAGTGTGTGCCATCAATTATGAGACTGACTGTATATCGATATACATGCCACCTGTGCTAAATGCGGCGTACACAGGTGAAAAGATAAAAGCGAAGATGTACGTATCTAAAATTGCACAATTCCCCGTCAATGGAACGGCATAATTTTAGTAAGCTATTGATTTTCTACAGCGTATTTTTACTTTTATACTGTCCTGGCAACGAACGCCGGTCCCGATCGCATTTTACTGCGTATTTACATTTTTGGCTCCGGCTTGGACGATCCGGATCCGATTTCTTAGATCATCCGTCTGATTACCGCAATTTATGTGTTTACCTTCTTTGGTCAAAACAGCTTGGCAAGGACAAAAATCTTGTAGAACGATCCGACTAGAATTTGTTTTTATCCTACTTTTTCTTTTTCTTTAACTAGCTTTTTAATATATTAGTCCATGAATTTCGTCATTGGATAAATTATTTTTATCATTTTATGATTTATTCCATCATCGTATTACAGCGAATTCTCGATATATGTCAGCAAAACAGGTCTTGCCAGTGACGTGTATCGTACAGGAGACATGTCCGAGCTGTGTTATGTTTACACTCCTCGTGGCCCCTAACGGGGTATACCCCGTAGTAGTGGGGATAATTTCGCGACATTTATCATCCAGGTATTGGCGACATATATAGAGAAATCACTGTATTTATTTGACATGTATTTTATATAGTATATTAAGCTACCACATTATTTACTTGATATTCTATATTATTTATTATGTTACCACATTATTTATTTTATATTATTTGGTATGTCATCGAATTATTTATTTGATATCTTATACACATAATTTGTGAGAGGAAATGTTCAGTAATAGAGCATGTTATAATCTGACGAATTAAATGGCGAGGCAAGAGGTTAATAATTCACTCATGCTGTGTTTTTTGTCTCGCGGTTTTCCCCCAGTGTAATATTTCGGAATTGAAAGTCAAATTAGAAGATGAAGCGTCTGTTGAGCCAGTGTGCTCGAGGGATGGAGTACTTGAAATAGTTGCCGAGCGGCTGATTTTCATGCATCAGGAACCGCGTGTTTTCCGCAGATACATCGCACACCTGTGGCGGAGGGGCAAGAGACGGCTAATGAAGAGGTACCGGCTGTATTTATACAAAAGGCAGCAGAAACGCGAGCAGAACTTGCTTAAAGAACAGCAACAGCACGGACATCCGTTTCGAGGAAGCGCGCCCACTTCTGCTTCGAATAGATTACCCGGAGGTAAGCACGCTAGACCACGCTCTGCGGTCGACTCGGATATTATTTATAGTTATACGTCCTTATTGCACAGTTTCGAGAGCAATATAACAAACTACCCGTACCGCGCAAGGTAAACTCCGCCATGGCAAATACGAGACTCCGGCTTGTTTGCTAACGCCGTTACTTACCGGCGATTATTTCCGAATTTTTGGCAATTGAACACCCTCCGACAACAATGTTTAACAATTTTTATTTATAGCAATACTGTGGTATGGGATTTTAGTGCAATTTCACTCGGTGAATACAGTAATGTGTCACTGGTATACGAAAAATCGACACCAACGTGACGGTCCGACAACACTTTTTCAGCGATAATTTGTTTGTTGTTAGTGATTTTTGCATGAAACTCTTACCAACACATCCGCGACGCTTTCCCGAGTAAAATGATACCAAACACGATACAATTCGGATCGTATTCGCGTGTGTAATTCACCTTAAAGTAGAACTTCTCTTATCCGAACCGAGAATTTTGAACTGTCGTAACTTCGTGGAAAGAAGTCGGAGGATGTTCTATGAGGGCTCATTTTAAAGCTTGAAGCTTCTACTTTTGACATCCTTGAATTGTACTTTTTTCGACGACACTTTTAATCAACTAATAAGAAATATTGAAGAATTCTCATTTTATTTCATTTCTCTCGCCCATGGAGTACTGTAGAGGTAACTAGTCAGTACCATTTTGTTGGAATTTTGTTGACAGACAGAAGACTCCATCACGGGAGATGTCCGAGGCTGCTGGCAGCTTTAGAGTACGCAGAGCAGCATCAGCAACAAGGAGTCGGCAGCGGTGGCGGATCATTAACTGATTTCGCGGCGAATAGTCCACCGACGCAGGGAGCAATCCTCGGCAACTCTGTCGCCAGCAATGGCGGAAGCAACGGGAATTTGGCAATTGCACCACGTGCCAGCCCCGAGGTTTCCGAGGCGGATGTTTCGTCGAACATCTGCAACCGTTTGGGCATCCATCGGACGTCGTCGGTGTCCTGTAATGGCAGCGATAATGTCGCCTCCAACGCCACTGAAGCCAGCATACAGGTATAGCGATCGCATAAATCAATCCTCCCACCATCTAAATCGCTATACTATTTTTCAAAAAATATTTAACCCCCACTATCAGTATTTAGATATTGATAATATCATCAATAGACAGTGGTTCTTAAATAAAAATTTTCCACCTGGATTGCAACAAACGGGAGTGAAATAAAAATTAATTTTCTGTCTGAATATGCTTAACAAGTTGAAAATAACAGTATTTTTATATACTTCTAATGTTTTTGTTTTAAACTTGGCAATGTCTTGCAATTTTTATTCCACGTTTTGTGGAGGATATTTGAACTAGAAAGAGGACTGGTAATTTAAAAAATTGTTAACAAGCTAAACTCGCTGGTTGGAAAAATTAAATATTTGTTTTATTTAATTTCTGTATTTTTTTTTATGTGATTTTCGGTATACATTATTTTATAACAATGATTCGGATTTCTACCGGAACTACACGCGTTTCACTCGCTCGGAAAATTCAGTATCGGTGAAAAAAAGGTGGTGAAGACATTTTCAATCTGCGATAGCGAATCCGCGAACCCGGCGGAGGTCGCGGCTGATCTGACAGACACATGCCAATACGTGATACAGTAAATCTCTATATGTTACGTAGGAAATGCTAACAGTGACTCAGACATGGATGTACCAACGATAAGCGGGAAAAAAGAGAAATAAAGCTTGCACTCGCTTTGTGTACGAAATAAACGAAAATTTCGAAATATTCCAGAAATATTTTCCCGGATATTTCAGTGTACGAGAAGCGATGCTAAAGTCTCACAAATATTCCTGACAATAAAACGTATTTCAAAAATATGTTTACAAAGTACATAAAAAATGCTACATCAAGTATGTCTGTAAAATGTTTCAAAAAATGTATCTCTACAAAATGTCCCAAAAAATAAGGAATGTTTGTATAAGCGTTCGAACGGATAAATAATATTTTTACAATATTTCTGTAAATACTTTAAAAATGTATTTATGTTTTTACAATATTTATATTTTACAAATTCGAGGAGAACATTAATTTTAAAACCCTTTCCCAGGAAGATTTCTAAACTTCCAAGGTCTCGAATGAAAGTTGAAAAAAGAAGAAAATTCCAGAAATGTAAAAGAATTTATAAAATCCAAGGCTCCAAGGGGAATTGGAAATGTATGGAGTTTCGATCGATTTTCAATTTTAACGATTTGGTTTGTTCAATAATTTTGCAGACGAACAACGCGCTGCTCAGCCCGCCGTGCATGCACTATAGAAGAAGAAGCAGCGTGATGTTCAGCGACGTTGTGCTGTTGCACGGCAGTCCTGGCGTTGGGAACACTTTGCAACAAAGTTCGACGGTGTCGCCCGGCGAACGTAACGTCTGCTCGAGCGAGAAAATGACACAGACCGGTGACGGCAACGTTTGGTCGAGTCCTCTGGCTGATCCCATACAGGTACTCTCTACTGATCATACTAATTTTATAAGACCACAGCGATCAACGTCATCTTCCCTACGACGCTCGCATGAACTTTGCAGAAAGCACTTTAACATCGATTTTTCTTCTCGACAAAATTACCATATTGTCCGACAATTATTCAACTTTGTTTGAAATTCAGATTGGCTACAATATATCAAATTTAAACAGCAGAAAGATTTCTGGGAAAGAGGCTGTCACTCTGACATTTTTTTAAATTAGAAAATTAATGTTATATTTCCTTGAAAAAGTGATTCCCGAGGTCATTTGACACAACTTTTTCCTTTACGAAAATGTTCTCCACGGCTTCGTTAACGAGTTATTAAAGAAAAACACGGACCAATCGGAGCGCGGCTACAGGACCTGGGCGGGACCTGTCGCCGAGGCGGAGTCTATCCGCTGTAGCCGCGCTCCGATTGGTCCGTGTTTTTCGTTAATAACTCCCGAACGAAGCGTCGGAGAAGATTTCCGTAAAGGAAAAAGTTATTTCAAATGGCCTTGGGAATCTCCCTTTTCGACGCAACGCATATTTAAAAATAAAAGTTCGTTCGTTTCTTTAAAAAAATTTATAAAAATCGTCTTTAGCAGGGTGCATTGATTTTGGGCGAAATTGTTGCACGAAATGATAAGAATGTCAAGTCGGATGAGTGCAAATATTTTTTTCGTGAAGAATTGCTGAAAGCTTCTCTCAGCATGGGAACATCAAAATTGCCAGGATTCCCCGGTGCTGGAAACATGTTTCGAGAGGAAGTCCGCGTTAATATGACCGGGTTCTGGGATCCGTGGCTTTGAGTTCTACTTTTTTATTAAATTATCAGGTCGCCCGGAAAGTTCGCGTCGTTTCCAGAGCGGCGTCTTTATTACCCTTTTTTTCGCGAAGAAGTAAAAGCTCGTCTGACCTAACCCCGGCGGTCACCCAGAAACGTTTCATGCGCGGGCTAGATGTCAATTTTGAATTTTTACCCGGGGAATACCAATGAAAAACCGTGCACAAGCACAAAGCCCACTTCAGCCGCATTATGCTCAACGTATTACAAAAAAATTCCGCTACTTGGAGAACCATACTGGAACGAGAACTATACTCGACTCGGTCGCGCGCAAAAAGAAAATTAAACGAGCTACGAGAGCTCGTGCGAAAATGTTTTTCAGATTTTCGCGGAGAAATGATGGTGTAATCATGACAAAAAAAAAATTGTTTGAAAATGAAACAAAATCAGCGGAAAGAATAGTAATGAAAATTTACGGAAACTGCCATTTTCTGTGTAAAGGTGACAAAACACATTCGTTTAATTTTTTGAGAAGAAAAAAGAAATTTATTTTTTCTTTTTTTTTTTAACGAGTTTGTGGAACGACAAAATTCCCAAATTGTTTTTTAAAAAAGTGATGAAATAGTAAGGAAACTGAAGAAGAAATTGTTTATAAATTCGTGCAACTTTGGAGAGGAAACAGAGAGAAATTAGGGTTTGAAAAGGGAGGAGTATTATAAAAATATTGTTGAAAAGTACAATGGGTTGTAAAGCAAGAGATGCACGTTGTAACAGAAACCGCAATTCTACGCGTAAAAACGTCAAGAACTTTCCGCGGTACCTAATGTACTATTCACTGTGCGGGGACATCAAGCGTGCGCCTTCATTTTCTTTTAATGTCCTCATTTTCCGCTTACATTGTGCTATGTGTGTTCTCGTGTCTCGCTGCTTAGCTGGTCGATTGTGCAAAGGGTACGCCAATGTTTAACTTTGTCATAAGCCAGGAACTGTTTAAGTAAAACTTGCGACACCTCTCGACTTTTGCGAAACTGCGATTTATCTTTAGCGACGAACCTAACGAGCCCACTAAATAATCTCTCTTATTTTAATGGTTTTATCGTTTAATCATTCTTCAATGAGCTCCTTTGCTTCCCATTATTAAGTCTATGCAAATTTTGAACTTCTGAGGGCTCGAATGAAAGCTGGAAAATTATAATTTATGATAGATTTATTTAGGTTAATAGGAAAATTTTTAATAAAAAAAAAAGTGATAAATTTCGATTGGTAGCTCGGAGGAAATTTTTTGAATCTCGAGGGGTTGTTTTGGAGTTGATTATAAAATGCTTTCCTGAAGGAATTTGAAAATTTTTGGGGGCTCAAAAGAGAGTTGAAAAATGATACTTTATGATAGATTTATTTAGGTTACTAGAAAAATTGTAGATCATTTCGAAGAATTGATAAACAAAAAATCATAAAAAAATAAAATCGGTATTTATGGTAGATTTATTCGGGTTTATAGAAAAATGCGAAATCATAATGAAAAATTAATCGATAGAAAATCCTAAAGATATCAGAATAATGTTAATTACATGAACCACTCAGTATACTGTTAAAAAAGAAACTTATTCAAGTTGGTTTCTAGGGAACGGTCTGAAGCTAATAACTTTCCTGGTTTCGCTGCCAGTAAATCCATTTCCTTTCCGCCCTATTTCATCACTCTAACGGATGAGTTACCGTTGGCAACGGTCTACATTAACAGTTTGATCAGATCGCGGCGACTCGTGATAAATGACATCCTTAATGTCCCACCAAATGCACAATATCACCTTTTTGGCATGAACGGTTTCGGTGTCGACGTTTATGCCTGATTAATTTCTAGCCGTGACTTTCTCTGCTTAGGGGGGACTGTCGTGCAGAACCTAATTCTAACTAAACCTTTATGTCACATAGACATTACTTAATATTTTTAACAAGTCGAATACATTTCTAAATTAATTAAATGATTTTACTATTTTGCATTTGATCCGATTTTTATTATAACTGCATAAAATCCTGAAAAACCTCTTATCAATTACTGACACAGAAAACAGTCATTGGTCAGTGTTATTGTATACAATAATAATTTTTAAATTAACTTTTAACCTACACAAAAATCTATAAAAATTATGTGCTGTTTGTTGACGTGCAAAGTAGACATTGGACAATATTACTGGCCGAAATTCCTGATTCCATGGAAAGAAATGTCCACTTGACAATGAATCTGCAAACACCTGTTGGACGGTAGACCGAACCGCACGGCACTGTCTGTCACATCAGCTAATTTACAACTAGACTATTTCTCCGGTGTCCGTAGTATAGTGCTTTTCATAAAACGTGTCCGTTACACCGGCTATCTGTCATGTGCACGTGTCGGCACAGTTGCAGGCGGAGCTGAGCAGAAGCGAAGCTATGACCTGTCAAGAGTTGCTGGCGCTGGGCGGTGCTCTGAGCGCTGCATTGCCAACGGGCCAACTGACACTGGACTCCTTCTTGAACTCGCTGACAAAAGGTAACAGTCCTTCTCTGTTTACTTCTGAGCTAACCAGCCGTGGATTTACGACTCTACTGTGCCAGCAGCCTGTCATACAGTCTGCCAAAAAAGTGTCAGTACGCCCCCTAACGCCTCCAAAACAGAATAATTTGTTTAACATTGGTTCGAGTAACTTGAGTCTTGTTTTTGAGGTACTAGAAGGATTAGTTTATCAGTTGATGTATGCAAATATTTTTTAGAAGAATTTAATTGGGAAGAATTGCTTTTCACAGCTTTAACGAGAATATTTATTGTAACATCGGTATTTTTTTACATGGAACTCTACATACTTTCTTCAATGTGTAGAGCATGAAAAGACGAATCCAACGAGTACCATGACCATACCATTACGATCATTCGATCTCGAGATATTCGTGTCTGAATAAATTAAATTCTTACCTTTCAGACAGGAATATCTCGAGATTGAATGATCGTAACTGTACGGTCTTTGTACTCCATCGACTCGTCATTTCGCGCTCTATAAGAGCATCGAATAAAACATGGGAAATTGTGAACAAAATACAGTATGCATAGTTAATAAATTGTTAATACATCTCGGTATATGAAGCCGGAGTGTCTGGGTGATGTTAATTGGATGAATCGAGATTGACAATGATTTCCGTTAGTGGTTCGTTCGAATATGGCTGGTATTGTGCGCGTGTAACGGAGTAATCCGAAATCAGTGCGGAGCAGGAGGTGGCGTCTGATTACGCGATCGCATGTAGACGGGAGCATTTATTTTAGGCATAAGGGATCGACACATTACTCTGGAGGATCGTACACAGTGGCTAACATCGGACATCGATAATTGCTCCTGTTGCTGCGAGCTGCAGGCAGCCGGTGATCAATGGCCGGATGAGGCTGACAAATGGGCGAAATCCTCGCGGGCGAAAAGGCTCCTCAGGTCCTGCGGAAGCTGTTGTATCTGCGTGATACGGTGCATCAGACGGTCGATCAAGAAGCTGGTCGAGCACAAATACTTTCAACAGGGTATACTAGTCGCGATTCTGATCAATACGCTGAGCATGGGCATCGAGTACCATAATCAGGTCAGTATGTCCCTTCGCGAAACGCAAACACGATCTCTACAGCGATGTCTCGATACATGCGAAAGAGATGTTCTCGGTGTTTGCGAAAAATTGATCTCCGTCACGGTGGAGTGTGCCCTGGAAGCTGGTGAGAACTGTAACATGAAACGATAGTAATTCCAGGACGAAACCTTTTTTACTGTAATTATTTCTTTACGAAACTTTTAGCAACACATGCGTGATAGTTTCCTGATTAAAATGAGTCCAAACACGGTACCATTTGGATCTGATTTGCTTGCGTAAATCACGATTTGAACTAGTCGAAATGGTCGGTTCGGATAAACGAGGTTCCACTATATCGTGGATTAAACGCGTAAATGTGATTCAAATTGTGTCGTGTTTGGGCTCGTTTTAATGAGAAAAATGTCAGGAATATGTTGGTAAAAGGTTTATGAATAAAAACCATTAGAGAGAAATAAGTTTTGCAACTGAATTAATATTGTTTCACGTAATAGATCATGCAGCAGTGTCTATACGTGATACAAATAATATTTCAGTCCTGAATTTTTGCAGTATCGAGACATTACTGTATATACAGGGTGAGTCACTTGACATGTAACAATTGTAACAAATCCTTCGTAATATTGATAAGAGAAGTTTAAAGGACATCTTTGCAAATTTTTCGAAAATGAAGCGGCAAGGACAAAAAATAGTCTGATACTTCAATCGACGTTCAGGTTATCGAATTTTTAGGTTATTGATGCTCCCTTGTCAGCGAAATACGGGTTAACAAGCCGACATTATTCGATCACCGTGTATACTATGTAGTTTTGCATTCGATTTCCTGAGAGTCGTAGAGCCTCGTGCGCAAAAATTCGATACGGCGCATAAAATTGCATCCTTAGCGGAAATTATCATCATCTCCATTGTACCGTGAATTACGAAACACTTGGAATTAGTAGGTGAAGTGACGTCAGCGGAAGTAGAATACTTTCGTCCCTCAGTTTTCAGTACTCACGTTATGGCTTTATCTAAATCGAATATCTCGTCTTGAATTTATTTATTGTAATAGGACACAGATTGCTATACGTTTTGCAACGAACAGCAGTTCTTCAGGTGAACCAAAAATTTTCATCAATTACAGTCAACATGAGCTAATAAAAATGTTTGACAAAACAAATTTTATACATTCTGTATTTTTACAATTTTCGAAACAATTTATACGAGACATTCAAACTTTTGGGAGCCATGCAAATAATTTTACGGTGACTTACCCTGTCCGCCTTAACTGTCGGTGTAATTAGCATTAGGGTAGAAGGTACACTACGATTTTAAACACACGCACCGAACGTGGTATATTTTTTCTGTTCGTCGGTCAACAGCCAGAGCAATTAACCATAGTGGTTGAAATAAGCAATATTGTGTTTTCGGCCGTTTTCGCCGTGGAAATGTTACTCAAGATAATAGCGGAGGGCCCGTTTGGCTATATTAGCAACGGATTCAACGTCTTTGACGGGGTTGTCGTCGTACTAAGGTACGTACACCATCAAATCATTTTCTCGAGGGTCTTCAAGAGACTTCTAAAACGTCCATACTATCAAATTCACTTGAAAAACTACTTCAGACATATTCGTCACATTTTTCCGATTAAAACGAGCCCAAACACGACGTAATTCGGAGCACATTTATCCGAACGCACGCGGCGCCACCTACGAGTTCGGATAATCGAGATTCTACCAAATTATGAATTACACAGGTAAACGCGACCCAAACAGTATCGTGTTTGGGCTCATTCTTTTCAGAAAAACGTCGCGAATACGTTGGTGAGAGTCTCATAAAGCAATCATTAGAGAGAAAGAAGTTATGTCTACTTTTAGAGAGATCTGCACACTGTCTCTTACAGTATAGTCGCGATCACCGAGCGGAACGTGACAGTTGACAGGCTAACTTGTCCTCTGATTGTCCAGTGTGGTCGAGATCTTCCAAGCGTTCGTCGAGGAGCGAAGCGGAAGCTCCGGTCTGAGCGTGTTGCGCACCTTCCGCCTCCTGCGGATCCTGAAGCTGGTTCGTTTCCTGCCGAACCTGCGCCGCCAGCTGTTCGTGATGCTGCGCACCATGGATAACGTTGCCGTATTCTTTTCCCTTTTAGTACTATTCATCTTTATATTCAGGTAAGTCGTTCCCTTTCGTTCTCCCTTTCGTTGGACCAACAACGGTCAACGTCACGCGGTCGATCGTGTGTGTGTGTTATACACCATCGTCTTGGTCGTCGTCTTCGTCGTCGTCGTCGTCTTCGTCGTCGTCTTCGTCGTCGTCGTCGTCGTCGTCGTCGTCAGTCGGCGTTGATCGATCGATCGATATCGAACGGGAGGCGCACGGTTCCCAGGATCGCGATTTAACCCCCCCAGGTACCGCGTCGTGGATCAAACTCGGGCCCCCCCGTAGATCGTTCGCTACCTCGGTTCAGATGATCACACCTCTCTTCGTCCCCCCCCCCCCCCTTTCTTTGTCCTTCATCAGCCTAAACGGTGCGTTTTGCATGATCGCCGAAGCAGTTCGAGCCGATCCTTCACGGGATGTCCTCACGCCGTGGAAAAGAGATATCTTGATCCCGATCACGCCGTTGAATTATAGAAGATTATATCGTGGACAAGCGAGCCTCGATCGATCCTCCATGCTAACCGTGTTCAACCCCTCGGAATCATTTGACCATCCGTGTTTTTTTACCTTGGTGAAAGAGCTTGTTGTTTTTCTACGCTTCCGAGCTTCCACCGGAGCCTGGAGCTTTTTCTCGTTGCGAAATTTTCACCGCTGAAAACCAACCCATCCACCCTACCACCGACCCGCCCCACCCCCCCACCCCCTTTTCTCGAGCCGCGATATGCGCCATTTAGGTGACTATGTCTTCCGTTTTATATACCTCCTGTCTTTTCTTGTTTATGCGCTTGTCACTTTGTCTCACGGCATTTGGATCGTAACCGCGTGATTGCATCGTCACCATTTACATAGATGATCGAGTCGCAGCCAGTTCTCGTCTACATGCGCCCGTACACGGGCCGAGTCGTGGATTCGATGGAGCGGGCTTGCGAGATTATGGTCGCTGATCGGGGAAATAGGTGATTAGCGTTGGACCACGTGTCGCCGATTTTCATGATTTTTAAATGCGTTGGGGTCAAGGTTAATGCTCCGGGGAACTTTCGTTTACGCTTGTGACGTCTGGTTTTTGGTTTTTGACGGGTTTTTGAATAATAGTTTCTCGAGACTTTTTAAGTAACCTTGGGTTAGGCTTGTTTAAATATTTCCAATTTTATCTACCAGAAAAACAATCTTCAAGTTCGAAACAATAGTTTGTTCAAACGATAATTGGCTTTTGATTGAAAAATTTCTGAAACGTTTGACCTTAAATAAGGTCACCTTGTCGTTTTGAATGATAACATGTACTTTGGACTAGAGTTGTAGCTGATATTAAAAAGAATTCAGTGATCGTGTATGACCTTGAGATGACCTTGAATTATAATTGTGAAGTATAATTGAAATTATTTAGGATCACGACCTGGACAACGCATTTGCAAATCATTGAGATCAGTGAGATGCGTTCTGGTTGACGTAATTATCTACAAAAATTGCAGAAGATAAATTTGAATGACACAGAAAGATCTATTTTCTTTTTACTATTTTGCGTTCGTTGGGATTCTTGCATTGTTTAATATATTAACGAGAAATTTACCTTTTTGTTGAAATGTTTGGAAATGAATATTTTTTGAGAACTTTGCAAGTTTTTTTTTTTAGATTATACCGAAGAGAACCGTTGCCATTTTGTGAAACAGCAAAGTAAAAAATATTTTCACACCTTTTGGTCCTATTTTTACATAGTTAATTTCGTGACTTTTAATATTCGCTAGAACCCCGCTCATGTCAACAAATTGAAAGACCTCAGTTTCTATAATCGAGTTAATTTAATTGTTAATTTAAGAACTATTTCCACTAAATGAAAAATATTATAAATGGATAAAATGAATAAAATATAATAAAAACTAATAAAATATTTCCAAAATTCCACATTTTAAACAGTATCGTATTCACGAGAAAATCGAAACGACAGGAAAATAGATTGTATCGTTCGACATTTTTCTCTGCAATGATTTCCCGAGTTAGCCTGATTCGCAACCCGGTCCCGGTGACATGACCCAGCCTGTATACGTGCTACCAGACTCTGTATATTATTTTGTTTTTGAAATA
This sequence comes from Halictus rubicundus, assembly GCF_050948215.1. Classification (NCBI taxonomy): domain Eukaryota; kingdom Metazoa; phylum Arthropoda; class Insecta; order Hymenoptera; family Halictidae; genus Halictus; species Halictus rubicundus. Next base: position 11,906,098 of record NC_135159.1, on the reverse strand, counting down.
TTACATTTTGATTTTCTGAGCGTTCATCAGCAGCGTTTATCTGAACGTTGTTAATGGTAATGGCGATATGGGTGTTTTGTTGGCACGTCTACGAGGGATGTCTTGTTGGCCCTTTCTCATGGCTTGAGGCATCGAACGTGTATTACTTTGACCGTTTTCTTTAGAGGACACCTATTATACATATATATATGAATTATCAATATAAGTATATACATATATATATACGTATATATACCAGAAATTGTCTCATGTGTGCATGATGCTTTTTACCTAGCGACGAAGTATGAGAGCTATATGTATATATATATCTCTACCTATTACCTATTGATTATTCGTGTATTCGTACTTTCTCTCACTGTCGCTACCAAATATTCTTCTATTCCGTTTATTATTTCGTTTACTTTCTGCTCTACACTACTCTTCCTTCCATCTTGTTTATCCTTTTTCGTTCGAAACTTTTATTTCGGTTTTCTCTACTTCTTCTTCTTCTTCTTCTTCTTCTTCTACTTCTTCCTCTACTTCTTCTGGTTTTCATTTTTGTTCTCTCGTTCTTTCAAATGCCTACAAAGTGCGTGCGCCTCGGTGTGGTCATCGATATTAGTCAGCTTGCGAATGAACGATATGTGAACCTTTTCCGACCCCGGTTCTCTGATCATGCTGCGCACAAGGCCTCTCGCTAAACCGGGGTTTCACCCAGAGTTCGATTCGATTGGCCGCTCGCCACAATCGCCCTTACCCTCGATCTTCTTGCGGCCGATTTTTTATTGCTAACGGGGGATCCTGCGAGTAATGTCGTGCCCGGAAACAGTCCGAAACCGTCTCGGACGAAATATTTCCACAAGAAAATACAGACGTTCCTTGAGTAGTGACAAAAATTTTTTAAATATTGAGTCTTTTTCTAAATTTTCCACTTATTCAGGAAATATAGGGTTAAACTTTACCTCGGGAAACGAGAAACTTTTAACTTTCTTTAATGCAATCCTGTAGATTTTGGCGGGAAAATGCCGAAAATCAAAGTTTTAATGTTAGGAATTCACTGGTTAAAAAGGTATGGGTGTGTAAAGATGTGCAATTTTAAGCATTTTTGAGCTGTCACTCTGGAATACGTAAATGGACAAGCTATCACATTATGGTTGGCAGTTTGCGCACTTACCCAACACTTGGGATTTGATCTAATAGAGGAATGGTGTCACGTATGGAACAAGCTGCTGATGCAGAATCTGTTGTGGTTTTAGAAACTAATTGCCTGAATTTGACACGTGCCGAGTCTGCACTGCGGAGAACTGCTCTAACTCCGCTAAAATCAGGGACCATAACTCGCAGCTGTGTTCAAAATGCTTGCAAAAAAAGTCGATCACGGAAACCCGTTCATTATTCAGGTTAAAAATATCAATCCCCAAAAATGGTGGTCACTTGAATTTTACCATTTATTTTGCAATTAATTTGTATTGCTCTGCTATTTATGAAGATCTTTTATCTTTATTCCATGACTTCAGGGTTAATTGCAAAGTGTAGAGAATTTTTTTTTAAGAATATTTTCAACAAGTTTGAAAATTTATAATTTTACTATTCGTAGCTAGAAACGTTTTTTTTTTTAAAGAAATAGTACTGTATCCGTGACCTTTTTACATTTTGGTGGTAGCAGTTATGGTCCCTGTTCGAAACTGATAAAACCACGCCTACTCGGATCATTCCACGCAAGATAGATATCCAATCAGTGGACTCGTTCTTTGACGTGATTTGCCCTCGGGCGCAGTTCCAAATCCAAAGCGCTCCGAGGCGAGGGCAGAAAGCGCTTATTGACTATACCTGTTCTGGACACATGTCTAGGATTACTATGGATTGCTATGATCGAGGGGGATACTGCTACAATCTGTCGCAACAGAGTGTGCCCTCGATATCTGGATAGAAAATTCAATATGAGAGATTTGTAGACATAATAAATCTCGAAAAATGTTTCAACAGTAACACACATATGGTTTTCGTATATACAAGTATTTATTTGACACTTACAATGTTCAACCTCGTATACTGTAAATAGTATACAAGCAATCACCACTAATCTTCCAACAATTGCTGTTACTGCGAAACGACATTACTTGCAGGATAGCCTGATATTCGCAATACTTAAATAATAGTCCGATGCTCATCGAAATTAGGTGATCAAAGTGCGGCTTTCTGTAGGTTTCTGTTAAGAATATTTCGCTTTACTTACAAACTTTTTTTTTTCAATCTATCTGATTTCTATACTCTTATAAAAATATATAATAAATATACCCACAACGTCCGAAAACAGACAAAGATAATAATTCCCAACATCTAGGCACCGCAAAATAAATAGTAACTAATTACCAAAATATTTTTACCAACTCCATTTCCCATAAAACTTTTCTGCTCCTCGAAACAATAAATACGATTTTATATCCCATAAAATGTCTATAATATTTTTGTTTAAACTGGGTCATAAATTGCGTCACCATTTAAATAATAAATACTGTCTGCTTTAAAACTCCGCGTTAATTAAGTGACATATTGTTACCGATTCCAATAAAACTATTTTATTTACTAAACTGTGAACACGATTTTATGTTCCATAAAATTTCGATAATGTCTCTATCTAAATTGGACCATACATCGCGGTCACCAATAAAACAATAAATATTCAAATGACCTCACGGTTTAAATTGTTAGATGTACAAATTAATTCGTGGCTCTGGCAATCAATCACTGGCCATTTTATTTAAGTCTAAATCCTTTATTCACCGAATTGAGAGTTCAGTAATTATTTCTAAAGTGAAATGCACAGTAATTGACTTGAAATATTATACTATGCTAGTATCAGTGTTTTATTCGGCTAAGCTGTATACACATTAAATGGTTAAATGTACTCAAATTCTAGCTTATCAATCTTTATCTATACAGGGTGTTTCATCTAAACGGGATCGCTTGAATATCTGCCTTATTTATTGTTCTATGAAAGAAACTTCTCAGAGCAAAGTTACGCTATCTCCAAAGTTACCTACAATAGCAAAAAAATGTTTTCCCAAAATCATTTTTTAACAAGATTCCAAGATCATCGATGTATTTTTGAGCATCACCCTATATATTTTCTTTAATATACATGTAGAGCATGAACAGACGAATCCAACGACTACCATAACCATACCCTTTCAATCATTGAATCTCGAGATATTCATGTCTGAAAGGTGAGATGTTGACGCTTTCAGACACGAATATCTCGAGATTGAATGATCGAAACGGTATGGTTATGGTAATCGTTGGACTCGTCTGTTCATGCTCTACAAGCATATCAAAGAAAATATATAGCGTGTCGTTTAAAAAAATACCGACGCATTGTAAACAGTGAACAAATTCACGACTACAGCGCTACGAATTAATTTGTACACTTAATAGATAAAGTATCAGACTTGAAGGTAAATCTAAACGGAAAATAAACAAGAAGATTGGTTTTTGAAATGGCGTCGCGACTTGTGAACCCAGTTTGTTATCAAACAGCACCGAAAGATTTTTGTTTTGAACGGAAGTTATTCATTCATACGTGTAACAAAGTCGTATTGACTTTGAAACGAAACTCGATTACGCGAGACCGTTCGGGAACGGAACGGAACGGAACGAATCGATAACTATTTTATTCAAAACGTGCCCCCGGTGGTACACAGCGCCATTTTGTTCGATTGTGCACCGTCGAACGGACTTTGTAAGCCGTCGGTTTTTAAACAATTTCGAAACTTTGACTACCGTTTGTGCGTGTGCGTGCAGTGCGTGTGCCATCACTGCGGCCATTCGAACCGTAATCAATTCGACTACACCCGCAGAAACGGTCGGAAAAGTACGAAAAAAATATTCCCTTTGTAATTACGTTCCCGACAAAAATTCAGTTTACCGAGCTCTAATTTCGTGAAAAAACCAGCTTTCATTCGGTTCAAGCCGCACGCGAGCTGGCAGAGTCAACGTGGTAACTTGTTATAACCTGGTTAAACTTTTAGAATTATATTTTTCGGAAACGTTTTTTCGATGCTCCGAGTGTAATTATTGGATTTCTGGAGAAGTCATTTTGTTTTTGTAGAATTTGACATGTGAATTGCATTTTAACGTATATTCCGTTCCATTAAAAATTAAATAAATTTAAATGAAACTGTATTTGGTGATCATTTAATCTTTCGGTGTAAAGAGATCTTTTGGCTCATAATTAATCGAAAATAAAATTCTTATACGATCCTCGCCAAAATTATATACTATTAAACAATTTATAACCTCGGCTCGCGAAACCATTTTGTTTACATAAATCGAATTTTTAAATCGTTTCGTTTTACCTTAATCGAGATTCTTGACCTTTTAACAATATTTACGTATAAATTATGACTACCGTAAAAATATTCCACTCCTTGTTTTGTTCAATATAATGATGTTGACTTTTGCGGAATCATTTTGTCTAAAAATTAACACAATTTTCTGATGCTAGTTTAAGGGGTTACATACACCTAGTAAAAGACAAAAATTAAGGTTGTATATGTTTAACAATTTGTCCACGTATAATAATATAAAATTTTATTAAATCGTTTTTGTTGCCATTTTGAATTGCTATTAAATTGTCTCTAAGTATATTGTTTCTGAAATTGAATTGAATCGTCTTTAAAAATGGTCAAGATTTGCAAGATAATTTAATTTTCTTCCAACTTTTGATTCACTACTCGAAATAATAGAAATTTCCATAAAAATTTTCAATAAGAGTCGAGACAGTTACAAAATATGAAATACACAAATACTTGTATTTATAAAAATATATTTCTTAAAAATATTGAAATATTTGAATGCATAAAACTATATCTAAAAATATTGAAATAATATCCAAACATTAATTTATTGAAACGTTTCTTTAAACCTTAAAAAATGCAATAAAACAGTCCACTCGTATAACCAAATTTAAAAAAAAATCGATAGGTGAAACCTAGGTAAATGTAACCCATCAATTTTTCTTAATCGAAAAACCAAAAACTGGTTCCAATTAAATTCCCAAAAATTCAATTCCCCCTCCTCTTTGTCTGTCGCTCTATATTTCCTGCTCTGTCTCTATCTCCTTCATCCTCTATCTAAAATTGTTCTCTATTACCCGCAAACACGCACACACACACACACACACACATGTATCTCTACCTATCTATCTATATATTTACGGATAAGGAAGTACATTGCACGTTTCGTTGTGTTGTAGTATTCTCGGGATGAACCTGTTTGGTTGCAAATTCTGTGAAACGATGAAAGGCAGCTCTGACGTCGAGTGTGATAGAAAAAACTTTGACTCGTTACTCTGGGCTATTGTGACGGTGTTTCAGGTACCTAAAAACAAACAAAAAAAACGAAAAACAGTCAAAAAAAAATAGAAACAAATCCAAAAACAAAACCGATAAAACGAACAAATGAGAAAATCATTACAAAAATGATAAACACAGATTTACCTTTTTCATCTCTCTCTCGAGGGCTTTTTTATCCTCCTATTACCATAGTGTATATTATATATATTATATACATATATTCGTATATACGTTACTGGACGTTCGCACACGACGCTACGTACGCTAACGAAATGACTATACTATAGTCAAGGCAGCTAGACGGCACCCCACACGATTACTCAAGTTTGCACGCTTTGACCTTGACACTGTGACTGTTTCGTTTACTATACCGGCTTTAATCTTCTATTGGTAACGTAAATTGTGAAATCTAATTTGTTAAGGTTAAAACTACTGTGGTTTGTACTCGCCAAGCGTCTGAAGACGTAGTTTGAGATTGAAAAGCGACGTAATTAATCGCGATTAGAATGTATAGTGCTCGCAGAAGTTGTCGCAGGGTGCTCTCGACTGCCTTGAGGATTAGTATAGCGCGTACGATCAACGTTTGCCAACGTCCGAGCGTTTGTCAACGTACGAGGGCGCAGACCCGTCTGCTTTTATGATTTCTTGAGGCCTGAAGGTAACGTATGATAGAAACGAAAAGAGAGAGAGAGAGAGAGAGAGAGAGAGAGAGAGAGAAAGGGAGAGAGAGAGAGAAAGAGTATGCTGACAGTAAGAATGAAAGTGTGTGAGGATGAAAGAGAGAGAAAGGTACATGATCTCGCTCCTATGGCATGTCGCCGTATCGAGGTAGGAGGAGGCCACGGGTCATTCGAATTGTTTTCCTAATGTTTCTTCGCTTTTCTACACGCAGACCAACCGCAATTCGCTTGCCGGGAGCTAAGCGGATTAACCCCTTAACTGTGGACATGCTCTATGAACTATAGCTGGACTATAAGCTTAATTCGGCGACCGGGTCCGATGGAATGATAGCTACGTGGCTGTAATTATTAGGCTGTTGCATATGAAAATGTCTTACACCAAAGCAAGCACCATTGCGAGCAACATATTCCGTCGATGAATCAAACGTTTCTCAACTGTATTAAAAATTGAATAGTTCAGTGAAAATTGAACAACTTTTTCCTTTGCGAAAATGTTCTCCGCCGCTTCGTTGCGGAGTTATTAACGAAAAACGCGGACCAATCGGAGCACGCCTACAGCGGACCGACTCCGGCTCGGCCAATACCGACGACGCGCTCAGCGGGACCCATCGCCGAGCCGGAATGGGCCCGCTGTGGGCGCGCTCTGATTGGTCCGCGTAATTCGCTAATAACTCCTCGACGAAGCGTCGGAGAACATTTTCGCAAAGGAAAAAGTTATTTCAAATGACTTAAGGAATCACCTTTTTCAAGAAAATACAACATTTTTGGAACACCCTGTATTAAACTTGAAGATTGTAATACTATTTCTTGTTGAAACATTTGCATTCTTCGATCGGACATTTCCATATGCAACAACATATTGCTCTAGTCGCAATAAATTGAATTAATTAATCGAATTAAGATGAAGAAACGAATTTGATAGACATCCTCTGTGAACTATTTATAAAACATTCTCCGTGAACAATTTAGCTGTTGGGTTTATAGCTTCGTGCTATTGTCGACCTGTTTGAATAAAATAGCAGCTGTATGGTTGTAATTAGTTTAGAAAGTACTGATTGCCATGCTAGATGGTTAATGATACTTAAGGTATTGAAGACACTGCAATACTTTTAATTGAGAAATTGATAAACTGTTTTGAAACACTCTGTATATCGCTGTTAGGCAGCATTCTAATGTTGCTCAAGTTCTGGCGACTTGGCTGGTTTAGGTAGAAAAAGTTGAAGAATCTGGATTATGAATTTCTAATAGAACACTTATCATTTGTGGCACCAGATTATTGATTTATGCAAATCAGTGCATTAGAAGTGGCGCAGCACCTGCTGCAGGTGATGTACAGGCTGTTATGAATAATAGTCGAAGACTATCGAGGACCAAACGACGTAGTTATTTAACACGTATTATACAGAACCATATGAAACTATAATAATTTCTTCAGCATTTTCTACATTCATATTCATTGACTATTTTAACAATCTAATTCTGTGAAGTTCAATATCCCTCTAAAAATTTGTATAGACTATTAGAAAGGCGAAAGTAATTGTTAAACAAATCCGGTGTTCGGTATGCATATAACAGTAAACAAAATTTTCTGTAAATTTACAGTTCCTATTGCAATAAAACAATCAAATGTTTGTCAGTAAAATATTTAGAGGTGCAAGGATCAAATAAAATTTTATTGAATTCAGAAAATCAGAGATGTTAAATTCTGTTTGTATGAAAATTTTGTACGGTGAAGTCTTGTATTGTAATTAATGCGATGCATAAAGATCAACAGTCTAATGATTTCAATCAGGTTGATGCAGTTTGGTGTTGTACGCGTAACGAGATACAGATAGGAAGTTAATGCTCGTTCACATTAGCGAAATTATCCGAATTTCCGGTGTAACTAGAAACTGCTTCGCTTGTATGGACCTCTTATTCGCTTCGCTGGAAAGTTGAAAGAAACTTGAGTGTATACTCTCCAGCTGAAGTGAATAACAGGTTCACGCTGCTAAAGTAGTTTCCAATTACTTAAAGTCAAGTAACTGAACTAATGTAAACGAGACTTTCGGCCGGCGAACTTTCGTAACACCGATTTAGGGGCAGTTCACTCCCGTTTTATTCCTTTTGAGCTTCGATAGCTGCCGTGTAACATACTAACTACGAATGTTTCACTTGAAATGGGCTCGCATCAACATTTTTATGAACGGACTTCGGAAACCGGAAATTTAATAAAATATTATCTTACAAATTTTTATATTATATTTTTTAGGTATTTCACAGTATCATTTATTGTACACTTCATTATTGAATTTAACAGCATAATTTATTGTACACTTTACTATTTTATTTAACAGTATAATTTACTGCACACTTCATCGTTCAATTTAACAGCATAATTTATTGTACACTGTACTATTTCATTTAACAGTACCATTTAATATTGTACTGTATAATACTGTCCTGCATTTGATTGATTATCATGTTACAAGTTCTATCATAATTGTATACGGCCCAAAGATTAAAATTGTAATGAATAATCAGCAAGTACACAATAATAGAAAGAAAAATAAAATGAAAGCGCGTACAATGAAAGAAGAAACAAAAATAGAAAAAAATACCAAAAAAGCAAGAAAAAAACTCGAGGAGAAAAGCTACCGTGAAAATATTTTACTGAAAAAAAAAAATAGAAAATCGTCAGAGACAATGGAAGCTGAAAAAGAAGAGAACAGAGAAAGATTTAATGAGAAAGAAAAAATGAGAGTGCACAGATTTAATGAGAAGGAAAAAGCCAATAAATAGAAAATGGAAGAATATAGTATAGAATCTGGGAATGAAGACTGTCGATGAATGAGAGGATCCGGTGAAAGAGGATAGAAGCATCGAGGCCAGCGATAGACCATAAGAAACAGATGGTAGAGGATGAACCAAAGCAACTGGAGCAAAGAGACAAAAGGAAGAGACTGCAATGAATGGAAAGCTAATCGATAGCCAGGAGGAAGAAGGAGCTTTGTAGGATATCCTAGAAGGAAGGAGAAACATTGCAACTTTTTCAGGAAGCCTTGTTCGAGGATCAAAGAAACTGGAAAAACTGTGCTCGAGCTAATGAAGAGCGGACAGGTTTAAGTTGGTCGTAGTAGGTGACGAAGAACAGAGGAAAAAGGGAAACGGTGATTAATCGAAAGAACTGTACCAGAGAAAACATAATAATCTAGATGTTCCATCTAATTTGAGCACCTCGACAAAAAAAATCACAGAAAAATGAAAGAAAACTTATTTAATGACCAAACTGCAGATTTTTATGAAGAACAAAAAGTATCTATATAAATTGCAGGACTTCATACAGCTGAAAACAATACAATTTCATTTTTCGATTCTTTAAATGCTTTTACTGTTCCGCAGTTGGTCTATTAATTTTTGTGTAATTTTTATTCTAATAGAATGTAGTCAAAACGAACCATAATATAGTATTTTCTGATAGAAAGATTGTGTTGCTCAGCACCGATGGAGAACGCAACTGTTCTCGAGCATAACGCAAAACAGGGAAATTCGCGTGAATAGTATCCTGGCATTGTACTGACCCGAGCAACCGGCTGGCGCAAACCCCATTGAAAATTTATGGGGATCCATGAATCCGCAGCTTCGAAAGGAGAGGGTGCAGGTAGATTGAAATAATTAATTCGCCAAATTCGATCAATATGGCGGCCCTTATCGCGAGAATATACTGGCTAGCTCGAGGATGGCGAGCCCGATGGCTATACCATCGAATTATACACGGTAACAGGCATGATTAAATTCGTATAAGTACAAGCGATTTTATTTGATTATGTTAAGCGGTTCTGAAACTATAATGAACGCGTCCGAATGGACAGAGATTGTACTACATACTGTATAGGGAGTGTCTAACAAGGAAACTTTCAGCCCTTCTACACCTCGATTTACCTGGAATTTTGCGGCTGTGAATATTCATTATTCGCGAGATTAAAACACTGTTTACATAAACTTTTTATTACGCGCAACTCAACTTATCTCCTTGCCCTACAATATCGAGTCAGACTCTGATAAATGTGTCATTAATTTCCTTTAAACCGAAATAAAATTCTATTTTGCGTTAAACTTCACCTTAGCAACCCAGAAATTTTTAACTCTTTTTTATATAATTCTGCAGATCTTGACGAGAAAACGCCAAAAATCCTAATTTTAATGTGAGAAATTTACTGGTTCAAATGTTGAGTGATTTTAAACGTTTTTGATGGGTAAAGGTTTTTCTTACTTAAGTCATGACTTTACTTTGTATTTCGTTAGAGTTCGTATTCTCTCCTAAAGCAATCAAATTTGTTATACGTCCAGCACTTCTTCAGTATAGTGTGAAAACATTAGGGTATCATGTTAGAAACATTGCTAGCTCCTCGGATAGGTGCTTCAAACGTTTTTCTTTTTTCTGGAGCGTATGCCTTATTCAAGAATGTGCTCGGCCATTGTATAAAAAGCCCTTCGTAAATCGTTTCTCTATGCTTCTCATTTTTGAGCATCGCATGAAATATTGATTTTTCATCGTTTCTGTAATACTTTCATACCTGAAACGTTCGGAAGAGTCGATCTTTTGTTACCTACGAGAGAGTTTGCACTTTTCAACCACAAATACGTTCACACCTTTAGAATTAGAATTTTAAAACAATTTTTTTCATTGCTATTCCTTGTTCAAAATAATATTTTGTCGTCAAGTAGAATGCTGCTGATATGTCTGACCAAGGCGTACTGTTTCTACTTGTTGTAAAAGTGCACACACAACAATTATTGTAACTGCAATCATCACAATCACAGCAATCAGTAGCTGTGTAATTTATGCAAGATTTTTTTACATACCTAAGGAACTTTTTAGAAAATGGAAATATAAGAAGAACAATATAACAATATTAGAATGTTTAACCAGCCAAAACTGATGAACTCGAGCACATTATTTCAGAAGAAATAGTGTAATGTTAGTTTATAAGGAAAATAGAAATGTGAAATTTCTGTAAGCCATAATATTTATATACAGAGTGTATAAACTGGAAATCGGAACTTATTATACAAAACCAAATCGTATTTGTCTTAATTAATACTATATATGCATATAAAATATGAAATATTATATAATATATTTATCTTAACTAAAATCTCATTTATCTTAATCTCCAGCAGTTAAGGGGTTAAAAAACCGCCCTTTTGCTATCATTTTTCTTGAATGTAATGTCTTGTGTGCTTCCGTCGCCATTTTCCCCTCGGTTTCTTCTGGTCCCTTATTATTTTAGAATTATTCTTCGATTAAATTTTACTGGTTCGACAATAATAATTAATATTCTACAAAAACAATTATGTATTAAGACAAGGAGAACATTCTCTGCCTTTTTTTTAACCAAAATGGATGTTAAAAATTTCTAAGCAACAAGAGAATACGAAATGCAATTAAATAGAAAGAAATAATTAACATATAAATAATGCTATTTACACCTATCAAAACTACCTTTGAATGTAAAATTATTTATACCAATTTAAGTAAAGCATTTGCATAATAATAATTTCATTAGTGATAATATCGTAATTTCATATAAATAATGACAACATTATTATTTAACACAAAATTATAATAAAATCAGTGATATTTATACCTGTAAATACTATAAAACTATTTATACAAATTTAATTAAATCATTTAGGGAAAATATACTGTGATTAAAGTGGATATTTCCATTTTGTATTGATAGTGAAGCATAAATTATAACGCGCATACGCAAACCTGTTAAACACCCTGTATACCCTTTTGAAGTGTAGAGTAGCTCATTATGCGTCTACAAGGTCGATAATGTCTCCGCCATCAAGTAATGGCAAAAGAGGGACAACGCGATGGCACCTCTCAGACTAGCTGCGACAAAAATTTCGCATAATTTACAGAAAATTTCCATTAAGCCCGGAAGCAATAAATGGCGGACAGCGCTGCGAGTGTTTCTAGACATGCCGTCGCCACTGAAAAGTATGCTAATAACTCTTCAAATATATTCATTCATTATCAATTCACTAAAACTACCCCAACCAATCTAAATTATTTATTACATGTATTTTATTTTGCAATTGTTGAAATTACGGAGGGAAATAATTAAATAAATTCTTTTATTCAAGCACATAAAAAGAAAATAGCAATAAATTCAAACGAGCCATTTTTTTGTAAAGCCGCTCAGCCTTAGTGTTAATTTCATTGGTTCAATAAATTCAATTTTAGATCACAAAAATAAAATCGACCTGTACCATTGTTCTGTGATATTTAAATCTGTAAATTTGTCTGTAAATATGAAATTTTATGTCTGTATTTTTTCCAAGTGGAAAAGGGTAGTTTCTGATTTTTAGCTAAAATATAAAATATTTTTATAACGTCTAGAGCGCCGAAAGGGCATAAAATTTATACGAATAAAGGTTTTTCGATATCTTTTGTGGTTTCGGATTTACGAGCACATAAATAAAAAGGCGGCTCGGATAAAAGGGGCGGTTTCCACCCTTAAACTAAAAAGGAGCAGCGAAACCAAGAGCCTCGAAATTCTTACGTCAGCCTAATAAACATTCATGCAGAGCTGTAGAAAAAAATTTCGCATAACAAACGTTGCTCGTTCCATGTAATCTCATTTTTATAAAATAAAATATGCATTTTTCATGAAATTAAAGAAAACGGTTCGATAATATCGTATTCGAGCGGACATTGATGAGAAATCGATCGTAAATGTCATTTTCCAAATTCATTTTCCTTTTGACTGATTTGAATGATTCCGTGCGCAAAAGTGATTAACTCTTCCCGTAATTGCAGTCGTGTCACGGACAATTAAATTCTCTATAAAGTATTAAAGGGATTTTCGAAACAAATGGGCAGATTGTAAAAAGGGAAGCTGGTAAGGCGGCAGTTCTTTGAACTCGTAGACGCTGACTGAGTTATTCATTATCTTTCCATTTCTTTCAGAAGGAATTCGTACCGGCGTTACATTTGTTCTCGCTGACAATGAAACGTTTAAAACAGTCTCCCATTAATAACTTCTCCCTCTCTCTTTCTCTCTCACTCTCTCTCTCTCTCTCTCTAGCTTTGAGATGTAGAGAAAATTTCTTCTGTCAGAAACTGGATCAGTTTCTGGAAGAAAAGTAAGTCGACATCCTTTTGCATAACATAATGTTCCATTAGCAATTTCATGGATATGTAGGAAATATTGTTTACTAAAATCTAGTCCCATAATTTTTCAAAAACAATTTAAAACGAAACATTCTACACATAAATATGTAAATAAATGTATTAAAATTAAATATATAAAGTTAATATATTAAAACTAAATATATAAATTGAATAGCTTACAATTAAATATATGAATTCAACATATTACGTCCTAAAAATTGAAATTTAATATATTCTTTTTTTAAAAATGTAAACTTAACAGGAAAACTATATTAAAAAAAAAAGTTTAAATCCAACTGTTATAAATTACTAATAGTTACATTGATATTGAAAATATGTGGGTAGCATATATTGTACCTTTTCTGTAGAATCAGTAAAGTTTAACCTAAAAAATGTCAGTATAATAACATACAATTCAATGTTTCAATTTTTCAACCCCTACTTCTTCCAATTCTAAAAGACCTTTAGAAATCGCGCGGAAAATGTGTTGAATGTAGATCGCTGAATGAAAAAGATCTTACATCACACTTTTTTAAACTATATTTCTACCTCTTAACCCTCGTTCAGTCCCACAAACATTCAAAATTTTAAAAATCGGAAACATATTTCGATTAAACTTCACCTTGGCAAGCCAGAAATTTTTAACTTTTTTCTATAGAATCCTGTACACCTTGACGCGAAAATGCCAAAAATCGGAGTTTTAAGTCGAGGAATTCGCTGGTCCAAAAGTTATGCGCGTTTAAAGTCGAGTGATTTTAAGCGAGGTCGCTCTCCGCCCCCAACGACCTAATTCCAACCAGCTTGGACTATACCTCCTCTCTCTGATATCCCGTATATGAGTCTCTACACTTTAATTACTGTTCGATGACAGCTCGTCCCGAACAAAGTGTAATCGGTCAATTTTGAGCACGCATAACTTTTGAACCAGTGAATTCCTCGCCTTGAAACTTCGATTTCTGGCATTTTCTCGTCAAGGTGTACAGGACTGTATAGAAAAAAGTTAAAAATTTCTGGGTTGCCAAGGCGAAGTTCACCCGTTTATTCGACAGTGCGAGGATTAAGAAACTAAATCACACGTTTCTACTATTCCACTTTCCTGCCAATTGAGACAAACCTTTTTCGACTTGATTCGAGAAAACTGTGATATAAGTTCTTAGATGGAGGCTTATATCGCGAGAAACTGCATTGAAGCTTCGTTTCGTTACGGGCCTGTTGTTGTGCTGTTACTCTCGGAATCTGCAAGTGGTCGTTGCATTTTTGATTTTTCGCTTGCCGCTGCTGCATCAACAATTTATCTCTGATGGATCACAATATTATTATTCTGGATCGAACATATATATTATCGTTATCGTTGTTACTATTGTTGTTGTTGTTGTTCTTGTTGTTCTTGTTGCTCAGAATTTTCTACACTGGCATTCGATTTGTCGCATCAACAAGTAGATAGGAGAAACACTTAACTATTTTTTCCGATGTTCTCGATGCATTTTTTTTATTTTAGTCTTGATCGCTTCATTTTCAGTGGGACATAGGCTCGAGCCGTGCATGGTGATTGTCCTTTTTCCGATATACATATATATATATATTGGTGTTCTAATTGTTCTTAATTATTTATAACGCTTCTGCATGCTGACATGTCTCCCTGAGTGTTCGTTGTTGCTTCTCATTTCAATATGCACACGAATTCTTACAATATTTACATTCGATCATACGTACTTCCGTTACACTGTAAAAAACGGCACTGAAATTTACCTAAAGCTCGGGATTCAGTATATACTAACAGATCCACGTTTTTACATACATACATTGTATAATTTGTGACTCTGTTTGTGGATCTGTTAATAATTAATTGATTCGTTAGCGCTGGTGTCAGGGACCTCTGACCTAAACGCCATGATTTTTGGTAAAACCTGTCGTTTTGGATTTAAATAATAATTGTGATTTATGGTTTTTATTCAATCAATATATACAATTGTGATACAATTTGTGACGTCAGAAAGATTTGATTTTTGTTAAAAGTTATTTGAATAACATGAAAAGGAAAGCTTGAACTTTTTGTTTAATAATAAACGTTCAAGGGTTTTAGTAAATCAAAGTCTGGTTTTATTAAATTAGTGAAAAAAGAGCTTTCGGTGTTAATATAAACCATAATAGTGGTTTATGATTTTTAAAATTAAGAATATATATGATAGAGTGTAAATTAGTAGACATTTTATGCATTCATATAAAATATGGGATAGTAAAATTCAAGACAGTAAAAAAATTAGATAAATTTAATAAAAATTTGGACATTCTTAAACAATAATTTTTACTCAATTTTTGCCATAAATGCAAAAATCGGCAACCTAACGAGAACCGAAGCTGAGCTGCAGATCGGCAAATCTACCGAACCGACGCACGAGGGTTAAAACTACGTGCATTATCACTCGGAAATTTAATTAAAGCGTCGGTTTAATTAAAAGAGTCGTTCCGAATTCGGGTAAAAACGTTCGATTATGGCTCCGATCGCTCCAATTAAATCGCACAATCGGAATCCGATACCGAAAACTGGCAGAGGTCCCTGTTCGCCGAAATCAAACCTAATAACGTATACGATCCATAAATAACAGACAATAAAAATGATTTCCGACGATAATACGATTCCCGCGCGCGAAACAGCACTGCGAACGTTAATTTCTCGGGCTACGCCATGAATTTTTAACAGTGTAGCACATACGGTGCGTATCGGCGATCATGGTGCAATGCGGAATCGCATGATTCCACGCGACAAAACGTGTCGGTATTATTGAATAAAATATTCTCGTTCCAGATCCCATTTTCGAATTGATTAAACTTGATTGTTTGTCGAAATCACGCTTATTTCGATGCACAAAAATTTCTCAGATACGCAAATCACTACTTAAAAAGTAAATGGTACCTTTGGACCCACCGAGGTTACAATTTAATTTTTTTTTAATTATTTTCCCATGAAACCTTGACTAAAATGTTCGCGACATTTTCCCGATTAAAATGAGTCCAAACACGATACAATTCGTAGCATGTTTGCTCGTTTAATCCACGATATAGTAGAACCTTGATCGTTCGAACTAATCAGTTCGGATAGCAGAGGTTCCACTAAATCGCGGATTTCCCAGCTAAATACGATCAAAACCATATCGTGCTTGGTATCGTTTTAATCGGAAAAATGTCCCGCGTATACTGGTAAAAGTTTCATAAAAATATAATTGGGAATAACAAAGTTCTGTCGACTTTTATAGTTGAAGGTTTCCCTTTTTCCCGCATAAAACGACTTTGTGCCGACGATTCGACCCGTATCATTCAATCAGTAATTGGCCAGTGTGCTCGACAAACACCCGAGTCCGACTTCCCGTGAAAATCGAAAAATCCACGAACAAACGGTTTTTTTATTGTTATCTTTTCGCATTGAATCGATTCCGTCTCGATTGCAGGATCATCGTCGTTGCGCTCCGTGTACTCTGTATCTCGACCCTTCCGTGTCATTTATTCAGCACCTTCGGTGTCATTAATGTGAACGATTTTCTACACACATCCGTATATCTCCTCTGAGCTGTTTGGTCTTCACTGTCGTGTCTCTTTGCCATCTTTTTCTCTACAGTCTTTCCGAGAGCTCGTATCACTGTCTCGATCGACGCGCACCAACATACCGACACCGAAAAGAGAGATAAAAGAAAATTGAACTCGCGCGGGTAAACCGGGGCAAATCGCGTTCAAATCACTCCGCGAACAGCGTCAAATAGAATGAACAAACAGACCGCGACAGATAAACAAAAAGTAGAATACAAAAGCCGCGGCTAGTTATCTGTTTTGATACAACCGTCTCCCACACGTAATTGCGTACGATTTTTTACGTACTTTAATTATCTATTATATTATTATTATTATTATTGTTATTATTATTATTATTATTATTACTATTTTATTATTATTATTATGCGTACTAGTCACTGTAGATAGACACCTTTGATTTCTCCCGACATCTTTACCTTAGGTATTCGATTCCAGGTAGAGATTTTCTTAGAGGCATAATATAAGATAACGTGAACATTACAGATACCGCTATTACCGATAGATAGTGAGTACTTGTGCAACCAGTCGCTGAAAGTTCCTTCAAGATTCTTTTTCTTTTTACAGTTTTAGACATTGTGCAGCTGATCCTCGTGTATCTGAACCGATAGAGAAAAATCTAGACATTTTTTAAACTGTACAATCACTTTTCATTTAAATATATTCGCTGCAAGGTACATTGATCATGTGAAAAATAATAGTTGATAGAAAATGTCCAATTGCCCCAGAAGCAGTGACATTTTCATTTTTCAAAAAATATCTGCGTAAATATACGAAAGTTTTGTAGCCTTCGAATGGTTAAATAATTTCAAATCGTTACGATCGGAATCTTTTATTGGGAAATAAGAAAAGTGTGAATCGAAGAAATTCGAACAGAACACGTTTCACTGATTGAACGTTCAAATAATCAGTTCAGATACGGGAGGCTCCACTGTACACACGCTTCGCTGTTTCGTTTCAGTTTCCCATTTTGAATTTCGTTTTCCGATTGAACGTTGCCAACGTGACATTCTGCAACGACTGGTACTCTTTGCTGCACTTCTCTGATTTTTCTAGATAGGAACAAGGTCCACTTTCAATGGAGGACCACCGCGTGTACATGCTTTCTGTTCAGTCATTTTCCTGGAGCCCGAGACGTCAAGCATCGCATTCTGAAATGATTGCAACAATGTGAAACGAAAAATTTATTTCATAAATGAATTGAATATTTATTTGATAAATGAATTACAAATTTATTTCATAAATGAATTACTAATTTATTTGATAAATGAATTACTAATTTATTTAATAAATCAGTTAAACGTTTATGTCATAAATAATTAAAAAATGTATTTAATAAATAATTAAAAAATTTGTTTAATAAATAAATTTATTCGTTATTACTTGTAGAACGTTACACACGTTTCCGTACGGAACATGATGTTGAAACTTTTTCTGTCGAAAGGACAGTGCACGTGCATACTTAATTTCAGGAACTTCAAAATTATTTTGTGTTCGTTGTAAAACATATTTTTTCGAAATGGAACGGAGATTGTTAAAGCTAGTTTTTGGCGATGTTTGACACAGCGGCCACTGTAAAAGGAAATATTGACGAGCGAGAGACGCGGATAATTGTTCGGGATACTTTAATCGTAGAGATTTTCTAGTCGCCTTGATCGGAGCTACTCGCGTTGGAAATATTGATTTTTTAACGAACACTCGGTGGTAACAGCCCTTCAGTAATTATAATTATAGCACCGTGCCGTGTCGTACCGTTTCTTACAGTTACACCACAGCTTATGTAACATTCGCTTGATAACAACATTACGAGTATATCTTATACACGACCGCCTATTTGTTTCTTGTCTGAATACGAGACACATATGTATTTGTATAAGTGGAACAGACACGCCGATCTTGCAGAATGTGACTGTACAAGCTTCGAGTGACAGTTGTTCTCGCTGTCAACCCGACCCACCTGCTTAATTGCTGCCAAAGAAGTGTCTTCCCCCCAATTTTTACTGATATTTATTAACAAATCATCTACGTTGACTGATAACAGTTCGATTGAACAATTGGTCAGATGATTCTTCATTATTTGCATATGAATAAAAATTTATAGAGAATTTTGGTTCGCAGACTGCGCCATGTTGGTTTCTTTAATAAATATATTTTCCACAGATTTCATAAATGATTGTCTTCCACACCGATTGAGAACAATTGGATTCAATAATTGGGCAGGATGATAATGATTCTTGTTTTTCCATTAACAATTTTTAAGTAAAGAATCATTTTCCTTTGAACAACCACAATTATTAAAAATTCTATCTCCATCAAACAGGACACGATGTTATATAAAATGTATATCAGTTTGAATCGAATAAATCTAGTGAATCCATACAAAATGGCGACACCGGTTGCCATTAAAACCTCGTAAGGACGACCGCGAATCGCGGAGTCAACAACTTAGTAAAATCGAATCTAATCGACCTCCATTAGCGAAATAACAAATCGAGTCTTGCCCGCCGATGCAAGCACACCGGTCGTCCTTTAAACAGGATTTGATTCTCAACTGTATTCATCCGTGAGGAATAACCATTTCCAAGCGGATGAATAATATCGTGATTACTGAACGGGGACACACAATTCCAGCTCGGAATTACCGTTTAAAGTATTCAAATCCGTGTTCGGGCCGACATCGGAGCCGTTACGTAACCGAAACGCACGTTTTCGTATCACCGGTGACATAAATCTAAGTCTTATGACCCGTTTTTGACTGGATCATGCGAATAAATACGCAACAAAACGTGTTCACCACGAAACAATCAGTGATGGAAGAGACCCGTGGCTAATGGACCAGAGACCCGGAGATGTCCTTGCTTTTCAAAAATTCATAATGATTCTAGATTCTCAAATTTTAGTGATAAACAATAATTGTTTAATAATAAATAATTTGGCAATAAATATTGATTAGTATAATCGTAAAATGGAATGTTGTTGCCACCTATACAATCGTTGGCAGTGTGCTCTAACGAGAATCACGAAGTTACTATACTTCGGTTGGAGTGAACGTTACACAACCAGCGAAACAATCGATTTATCGCGATCAAAGTTCGGTGGCAGAATTGTTTCACGAAAGGGCGATGTTAATTGGCTACCAGCACCGTGCAATTTAACGCCATTGGATTATTTTCTTCGGGATTACGCGAGAAGGAAAGTGCACGCTCGCAGTACTTA
Source organism: Halictus rubicundus (assembly GCF_050948215.1). Taxonomy (NCBI): domain Eukaryota; kingdom Metazoa; phylum Arthropoda; class Insecta; order Hymenoptera; family Halictidae; genus Halictus; species Halictus rubicundus. The sequence continues at coordinate 11,886,119 of NC_135159.1, read as the reverse complement.
ATCCAATAACAGGCTCAAAAACGGGAGTCGGAATTTATTTTTCGTTCTGCGAGCTTGACATTCTCTAGATTAACGTATTTGTACTAGTTCTTTATGCTTGTTTCTTTTTAAGACGAGACACAAAATATATCACAACCATTCGTGGTTTCTGTATCTTCTTTTTTCTGCTAACTCAATGACAAATCTTGATTGTTCATAATAATTTCTTTGTGTACCCATTACCATCACATTTGCGGCATTTTTCCGATTAAAATGAGTCCAAACACGACACAATTCGGATTACATTTATCTCGACAATACAATGCTCAATAGCACCTCGATTATCCGAACCGATGATATTCGAACTCTCCATTTTCCAATCCAAACAGTCACGTCTAAAGCGACTCGCTGTCAAAATCAGTAAAGATTTTGTACCCAGATAACTGTTCCATTACGTGCTCCACTGACCAGTTCGGATAATCGAGGTTCCACTAAATCGTGGATTAAACGGGCAAATCAAATCCAAACTGTACCGTGTCGGGTATCGTTTTACTCGGAGAAATGTAACGAACAAGCTGGCGAAAGTTTCGCAAAGAAATAATCGAGTACAAAAGAGTTACATCAGAAAATGGTCGACGCAAATTACAGTTACATCAGAAATGGCACTTCAGTCGCGTTAGAGAGATTAGTAGGAACTGGAGCTCGCGGGAGCAGCACAATCCTACTTGATTCGACCGATCAAGATCCTAACGATGCTCGCAAGGACATCTCCATCTCTCGCAGCCGGCTGCGTAATTGGCCTAATGAAAACGAGCTTGCCGCGGGGGAAGACGCTTCGAGTGGCACGTGTGGTATCGGTTCTCTCTCCCCGGTCCCCTAATCCCAAAAAAAAAACCGCCGATCTGAGTCGCGGTGATACTTTAGGCCAGCGGATTGTCTCGGTTGCAGCATCCTAGGGATGTACCTGTTCGGCGGTAAGTTTTGCATGTGGGCGGACCGGAGTCGGCCCTGCACCTGTGCCGAGGTGGTCTCGCGGCACCCAATGTGTCGCTGTGATCGCAAACATTTCAACGACATCGTCTGGGCACTTGTCACGGTCTTTCAGGTACCACTGTTCCTCCCTCTTACAGCCAAAAAAAAAAAAAATATTTAATAATAATGAAACTTCAAAAGAAAAACTATATTCTCAATGAATCAATAGTATATGCACTAAGTAATCATGAGCACCAAGGTATTTTCTCTTCTTTCACTGTATCTCCGTATTCTATGTCTATTATCTGTGCTTGTATATCTACGCCTATGCATCTGTATTTCTGTATTTCTATATTCTACATCTATTACTGTGCACTCTATGTCTACATTTCTACGTCTATGTATCTGTATCTTCGTGTCTCCATGTCTCCGCCCTTCTGTGTCTCTGTATCTGTATGTATCTACGTCTCTCTGTATTTATACTTCTCGGCTCCTGGATCATTTTCCGGGTTTTATACAGATACGTGTGTGTACAGGCTGTTCCTTGTGATGCTACTTGTGATACTACTTTTTTTACAGTTTGCAGATTTTTAATAAAGATATTGCAGGAAGAACTTATTTTTATTTCAATGTATCTGGGCGGATTATTTAATTCAAGTCCATTTTTCAAGTTATTTTTAGTTGTAAAATAATATATTCTTATTTGAATATTTTTTGGTAGATTGCCAAGTACAAAGTAGATGAATTTTTTAGATATTTTTAGTAGTGAAATAATATATTCTTATTTGGATATTTTTTGGTAGAGTCTTAAGGAGATTAAAATATAAGTACAATGTGCAAAACCATATTACATACAGATTAAAATCAGGATTTTATTACAGCGAACGGAAATATCCTTAAAAGTATTAGAATATTTTATAATAAGATAGTAAAATTAAATATTTTTCTACTTTCTTTAATATTCGTTACATGTAATTTAACATTCAACGTTGAGTGTAAGAGTGTTCTACTATTATTATTATTTTTCGAACGAGTTGTCGCAAATCCTGGAAAAATCGCTTGCAAAGAGCATCACAAGCGAGCAGCCTGTATGAATTTTGCATTTGCATCGATACTTGTGTCTCTGTCTACGATTTCACATGTTCAGCGAATAAGGAGTGTGTTTGCGTTACCCATTTTCCTGCAGTAATGTTAAATGAAACGGAAGGAACGCCGCGGTAAAATGTTCTGGTTGCATAAATCATCCGGGAGGTTGTAACAACCGATTCTTTTTCCGCAAGTGTTCCCTGTTATTACTTTCTGCACAGGGTGTCCTACCATTAAACTGCATAAAACAGTACCAGAATGCATCACGAAGAAAGCTTTTACATTGCTTAAAAATTTACCGTAGCTTAAAAGCTGTATTAAAAATATTAATCGTAGGGACAGCTGTGGAAACATTTGCTCCACTTTCGTTCCCAAAACTGTGTCATTCTCGAATTGTATAGCTAATTAATAATAACTATTAACTAAAAATTACTGTATAGAAAAATAGCTTGGAACTTAGTTGAAGTGATGACAAGAAGTAATGTTACAAATTACAATTTAACAAATATACAGTTCTTCTTATGTTGTCCTGCCATTTTAGATCATTTTGCTTCGTCTGAAAGTTTGAACCGTGGCGGGAAAATGCACAAAATGGAACCTGAAAGATGGAGTCAAAAGAATTGGTCATTTTCTCACGAATTTGTCAACGAGATTAATTAAAGTTGAAGAAATAAGTCAAAATAATATCGCGAAATTGATAGTAGAAAATACTTGATTGTTTAGGTATCTCTTAAATACAGGCAATATGCATATAGGGTGACTCATTTGAATCCAATCGATTCACTAGGATATTTTTCAAACTGTTGAGGAAGCGAACAAATAATTTCAGACAAAAATTGAAAACTTCGTAGAGCACATAATTGCTCAAGTATTTTTTCCATAGGTCAAATGGAAGCTTGAAGGACGTTTGAAGGTCCACTTTGTTATTTCGAAGGAAATTATACGTTTTTCAACATACATGCGGGGTGGTATTATTTGTGAAAATAATGTATTGAAGTATTTACATTCAATTGGTTCAATAGATACGTATTTTAAGTGCAAAATACTATCTCCCGAGCGAATGATTTTCAGCCATAAGCGACTTAGCACTTTTTAAAAAGAAAATACACAATTCTATGTAAAATTAGAGCAATCGTGTTTCAAAAGTCTTTCACACTTCCACCTAGGAAAGTTAAATTATGAAAACAGTGATTACACGTGAAATAATTGTTGCCGTCTGGCTGTTCAACATTATCCGGAAAATGGGTCACGCAAGTACTGTAAAATCTGAGGAAATTGCAAACGATACTCGAATATATTTTTCTGCTTCTTCGCTCTTTCCTATCTCAATTTATTTTCTCTGCGATTTCTCTCTTCTCCTCTTTCTCTACTTTCTCTCTCTCTCTCTTTCTCTTTCTCTTCCTCTTTCTCTCTCTCTCTCTCTCACTTTCTCTGTCTCTATCCATAGCATTTATCTCACACTCATTCACTCACGCTCTACATACGGCTTTTTGAGCGCCACGACAGATAATAATCAACGTGCTGACGAGTTTCTCTCTCTCTTTCGCCCCCCACCCCCCTCGACGTTTTCTTGCACGGATTTTTGCCAGTTGCCAAGAAAACGGTTCGTTTAACACAGCCCCCCCCCCCGTTGTCAATCGACAATGCAAATCGATCTCACGGGTCACAGACGCGTGTCTCGCCGTTTTTTCTCTTCAGCCCAACCTCGATTATCCGAACGACAAACAGCACAAATCTAGCAGAAAATACTGTCGCGCAAACATTGCAATTTTTTATTGCACAAATCAATAAAAAATTCAATCAAACGTCTCCCACTACACGAACTCTCGTGTTTACCCGTTCAGTTCGGATAATCGAGGCTGTATTCAAATAACTGCATCCCGTTTGTCGCGTGTCGAGCTGCGACCCTCATGCAAGGTGAAACTAAAAGTTCAAACAAAAAATTTCTTTAGAAAATATTTCGAAAAATTGCTCCACAAATTATTGGAACAACAAGGAGCGTATGAAGATCGCAGTTCGGTCACGTTTGTTGCTATGGTATGAACAATTGCGGCCGAAGAACAATGAGTTCGCAAAAATTTGTATTGTTCGTTTGGAGATTAACGCTTTCGTTGTGCAGAGAGAAATTCGCGGTGAGATTGGTGCAAGTATGAAGTATGAAAAAAGAAAAAGAAAGGGAAATCAGAGTATGAAGTACGAGGCGACACTGATCGGCACGGTTTCGTTCCTAACTATTGTTTCTCAAAATACATAAATACGAAATTATGTACAGTGATTTCTCTATATATGTCGCCAAGACCTATATGATAAATGTCGCGGAATTATCCCCACTACCGCGAGGTATGTGAGGAGCCGCGGAGCTCGGGTATGTCTCCTGTACGATACAAGACGCTGACTAGAACCGTGTTGGTGACATATATCGAGAATTCACTGTAACTTTTTCTTGTGGAATTAGTGTCTCGTTTCGAGATCGTTTTTGGGAATTAGGATGATCTCTGCCTATCGTTCGTCTCGTGAAGTTCATTCCGACGAGGATGCTCGTTCGTTGGCAGTTATGTTTACAGCGGCTTCTTTTCTTTTTGTTCGCTCTGACGTGTAGATCCTGACGCAAGAAGATTGGAACGTTGTGCTCTTCAACGGCATGCAGAAGACCTCCCATTGGGCAGCGCTATACTTCGTCGCGTTGATGACCTTCGGAAACTACGTCCTCTTCAACCTCTTGGTCGCCATTCTTGTCGAGGGCTTCTCCTCGGAGGTATGATCATTCCTAACCTCTTCTATTTAAACACCCAGTTATTTGGATGTGAAACACCATAACCGACCCTAAACTCTACAATTTATATTTAAGAATTAGTTATTTCATTTACGGTGGAATTTTTGGTTAAACAATTTTTATATTAGTCGGTAAATATTGTACGTGGCGATCATAATACTGTAGTATAGAATTTCAGTGCAATTTCACTTTGGAAATGCAGTAAGGAGCCATCAGTATAAGAAAAATCGACGCCGGCGTATTGGTCCGACAACACTTTTTCAGTAATAACTTGTTTGTCGTTAATGATTTTTGCATGGACCTTTGGCCAACATGTCCGCGACACTTTTCCGATTAAAACGATACCAAACACGATACAGTTTGGATCATGGTTGCCCGTTTAATCCACGATTTAGTCGAACCTCTATTATCCGAACTCGCCGGAGGAATACATTTTTTTAAATATCGACGAAACCTAAGTGTTTAGTGGAACGAACTTTCTGCCTAGCAATGAATCGGTTTACTTGGTAGTGGTGTATAGCATCGTGTTATACTTTTTTTCGCAGAGAAATGAGAGGAGAGAACGAGAGCAGAGAGAAATGGCGCGGCTCGCCGCGAAAGAAGCTGGAATGGGAAGCGACGATGGTTCCTCGAGAATATCGAGATCGCATTCGATCACCGACAGCGATACCTATACTCAGGTGAAAGGATTTATTATTTTTACGTAATTATGTGGGCTTTAACACTACAAAATATTTGTTAGATTTTTCTCTTCGTCCCTTTGGCTTCAACGATGGCCGGCCATCTTTTCGCAAAAGATTCTATCGAATTGTTTTAACGTTCTTTTAGAAGCACCATATATCAACCAGTTTTATGTGGCCGACGTAACGTTGACGTAAAATCAATAGTGCGTTAGAAATTAATTAATTTCATGGATAAATAAAAGCTCCGAACTTCTTGCACCAACTTCTTTCCACAATTTATTTAAAATCCCGATAACGTGTTTCAAGAGACTTGCAAAAATGAAGTTTGAACAAAGGTCGAAAAAAATATAAATCAATAATATCATTAATATCATTAATATTATTAATGAATAATTTTTATAAATTAATATAAAAATTGCTCGAAACAGTATTTGGATATTTCTCAAATGTTTGCGAAATGCCTGTATTTGAACTGTTATAACTCCGCAAAAAATGAACGTGGAACAACGAGCCTAGGCTCATTTTAAAGCTTGGTGCTTCCTCTTTCGCCGTGTATTTATTTTTAATCGTCAAAATGAAAATTAACAAGACGGGAATTGAAAACCCCCGGCACTGTTTCGCTCGCATTTTGAACAAGTGCACAGCAAGAACAAATAGTTGCGAATGCGTGCAAAATGAATTTTCGCGTTCACCTGTAGCCACGGGCCAGTCGGATTTCGCTTAATTACGCTATCCGGTGCAATCGCGCATTTTGTTCGAACCGCTCTAGGCTCGAAATGAGACAAATACAACGACTTGTTGCGAATTGTGGACGTTCAAGGCCACTTTGCCAATTAATGCGTTGTGTACAACGAGCGGATTGCTCTTATGCTTGTTACTCGACGGTACTGTACAATCAGGCTGAATGCAAACTGTACGGTGCTGATGCGTGCGAATCGCGAATAGCCAGCCGCTTTTATTTTATTTTTAGCTGTCTGCGCATTTTTGCTCGATGCGCTTTAACCAAGTCTTTTGAACTTTTCAATTCTCGCGTCGAATGCTTCTTTTTTTCCATTCTTTCGGATTTTATTGTACTGCGGAATCCGTGCATTTGCGACAAAATTGATGTACGGGACATTTATGTAAAACGGGTTAAAAGGGGAATTAAAAAGTAGCAAAATGTCATATCCAATTTATTTTATCAATTATCAATTTATTTTACTTTCATATTTATTTTATTAATTATTTTTGTAATTATACGGCGCCTGTGTGTTGTTAATGTTTCTAAAAATTTTTATTTTACACGAAAAGTATTATTATTATTAAGGTTGGAAATAATCATTTAATTCAAAAATATTTAACATCAATTTTCTAAGTTACAAATACAAAGGAGCATTTAAGGATCATTAAGGATTTTCCAATGTTCAAATTTCTCCCTAGAGATTATTATTATTTTTATAACGAAACCACCAGATGAATTTAAGAATTTAATTATTTACACTTTTCCGCATAGTTCAGAGAAGAAATTAATTTCTATACAGCTTCTGTTTCTTGCGATTATTTTGCATAAAGATCCACATTTTAATTATAACAATTTTCCTACACACGTGTCCCGAGAGAAGGAGTAATATTTTAGAAAATGAGAAGGCAATTATAAGCAATTATAAAATTTTTCTGGAGGAAAGAATTAATATATTTTGTGCTCAAATAATTAGTATTGTTTTATTTTGGAAATGCAGGATCGGAAGAACTCGTGGCAAAGCTGCGAGGAGCTGCGCAAGTACAAAGACAACAGCAGCAGGGAAAAACAGAACACGGTGTGGAGGCATCAGATGGACGAGCCGAAATGCAACATTCAGAAGGAGAACAAGATGTTGGGCGGTGCAGGACAACCACCGATAATTACACACACGGCGGCCACCCCACAGGACTCGCCTAACACCACCCTAGACGTCGGATACAGGGACTTGAACTGCCAGGCTGTTTATCCAACCGCGGCACTGTCGATCGAATCTATCGATCGTTCAGGCGTACGTACGACATCTCGTTATACAGTGCTGTACACTGCTAGATCAAACTGTATGCTACTCCGAAAATTATCGATGTAAACGTTCAACATTGCTTTCACATTAAAACCCTTAATCAGGGTTGGCAATATTTTATTTGAAATAGGACAACAAATAATCTTTTCCAATGCTTTATTTTTATTTGACAATTTATTTGACTCGACTGAATTCAATTTCAACTATTTTCAAATAGTTTTTTCATTTTTGAAACAAGGTTTAACAAAGTTTTCATATAAATTACTAGACTGCGGATTGTATGCATTTATGGCAAAAATGGGTAAGCACAATTTAAAGCAGTGGACATATTAAAAAGATTCAAGGGCATTAGTGTGTTGGTTTTAGCTTAATGAAATAATTAAAAGACGAAAGAAATTTTTATTTCGCTCCTGGGTCTTGCAATCAATGCAAATATTTTTTATTTTGCATAACGATCCGCAGTCTATAAATTACACAGGAATTCATATTGTATGTAAAAAATATGGCCATGTAATTGTCAATATTAATGAAAGTGGTCCGATTGCAGAGTCAATGTAGCATTCCTTCGGGATTGTTAAAATTACCGGACGTTTCTAACAAAATACCAACCAAGAACCTCATCGCCGGACAATTTCCTCGACGAATAAGCCTTGTCACTGCTACGGTCAACCCGAGGGAACCATCCAGTTCGAGGTAAACGCTAATGTACATTAAAAAAGGAGTACACACCAATATGGCGGCGCCCTTATCTGTAAAAACGCTGAAAATCTCACATATTTGCGCACGCATAACATTTGAACTACTGATCTCCTAGGATTGAAACTTGGATTTTCGGAATCTTCTCGCCAAAATCGACAATATTACATGAAAAAGAGTTAAAAATTTCTGATTTCCTGAAGTGAAGTTCCGCCGAGAAGACGTTGTACTTTAAGAATATTGTTGCACTGTTTACAGTCCGCCAAGGATACAGAGAGGTTACTCGTGGAAATTGTCTCGTCCTTCTCTAAGAAGGAAGCATTGGTCGCAAAGCGAAGATGAACCTCTTGGAAGAGCCACTGTTTTAAACAACGGTCGGAGCACTTTGCTCGGCTCGAATTCTACGTGAGCTCTCGATAAACAATTTATCATTCGGAAGTTTACCTTGCTGATCGATTTCGATGGCCTCGAAAAATTCCGCATTATTCATTGAAATTATTTCGAAATTAAATATTTCCACATGAATTTGTTTCAAATAAACATTTTGTAATATTTTACGGCCATCGAAATCGATCAGGAAGGCAAACTGATTTTCTTTTCCATTACATTGTCAACTCTGCGTCATTGTAAGAATTGTTTAATGATATTTGCAGCTTCAATGGCGGATATTTGCACGGTTCCATAAGGAACGACACGCAATGCGACACGCCGAATAATCGTACGGCCGTCCTAACAAGCAATAATCGTAGCCTCAGCCCTAATAATTCGATTTGCAGTCGTAGCTCCTCCATACGACGTTACACGGCGACTCCTAATCAGGTCAGTGGACCAGACATGCGACGAACTTTCATTTTACAATACAACAATAAAGCTGCATAAGCATTCACAGCGCTACGCGGGCAAATCAATATGCGGCGACTCGTATAATTGATCAGACACCAATTCGACGTGACGCGAAGAAAATGTTGAAGAAACAAAGCGAAATTACTCGTTAATTATTAGTGGGCTGCGGATTTTATGCATTCATGACAAAAATTAGTAGGTGTAGTTTAGAACAGTGACAACATTGGAAGAATTTAAAGATTCTGTCATATTATTTTCAATCTATTCAACATAATCAAAAAGAAATTCTATTTTTATTTCACCCCAGTTTGTTCCAATTCAAGAAGTTGTTACTTTGCATAAAGATCCGCAGTCTAATTATTAGGTTCAAGGCTAATGAAGGTCAACACCTTTTTACTCGAAATTCGCAATTCTTCCATATTTTGGTGTAAAAAATATAGTATTTCATTTAAAAAAACAAAGTTGACCTACAAATCTCCCAAACGCTTTCACCAAAAAGAAAAAAATAAATAAATACACTGCGTAATGTACCCGTTCAAACCGTCCAACTTTTGTATATTGATTCGTCGTTGATTGTCGTTGATTGTATTGTAAAGGTGTTTGATTAATTGTAAGTTTGCATAACATTTGTGGACGATTATGTTGAGAAGATGCGCTGGATCGACGACCTGTCGCGAAGAACGTCGCTGCGCGGATACGAGAACGTTCAATCGCCGACGAGAAAGACATTGCCCCTGGACGAGGTGCATGTGCAATGTGCAACGGCGCGTACAATCAATAATTTGTCAATGGAGACTGGTCCACTGCCCAGAATCAAGCAACTTCCCGATCAAGATGATGACAATCCGCGCACTGACGAACAGTCGCCCCCCTTAAACGGCCACGGAAGCGCCAGCAGCATCGAGAGGATCAAGAAGATCTTCATGTTCTTCGAACCTAAAGGTTGCCTTAAAGAACGCGACGATTATTCGCTCTATCTCTTCCCGCCGAACAACAGGTAATCGCAAACATCGTATTTTAACGTCTTCCGCAAGGTTACACGTCCTTTCTAAATTTTTTTAATAAATATTCTCCTAAAAATTGATTTCCAATCAATGTTGTTTAAACTGCAGGTTTCGAGTTTTCTGTCGAGAGTTGGTTGATCAGAAATGGTTCGACAACGTGGTCCTCTTCTTCATCGGTCTGAATTGTATCACCTTGGCGATGGAACGGCCAAACATACCGCCTGACAGTGGGGAAAGGCTTTTTTTATCAACAGCGAACTACATTTTTACTGGGGTGTTCGCCATCGAAATGTTCATCAAGGTATTACTCTGCAAACGTTGCTTCTCCATGAGAAAATATATGTAACAACAATAATATAAATATATATGTGAAATAACAGATCTAACGTTCATACAGATAATTATAAACGATACTGTTGTCATAGGTCGTTGCATCCAGCATGCTGTACGGCTCGGACGCTTACTTCACTTCTGGCTGGAACATCATGGACGGAGTCCTCGTGGTCATCTCCATCATCGATTTATCAATGTCCCTACTTTCGTCTAGTAGTCCAAGAATATTTGGAATATTGAGGGTAGGTACGCCTACTCGCGGAAACTATCTTTTCTTATCTGTTCGAAATACTAAAAGATAGAGAAGATGAAGAAAAAGAAATTTTAATCTGTCCTCTGCGTCTTGCAATCGCAGTCTATTGACAACTGAATTATTTGTTTGCAGGTTTTTAGACTTTTAAGGTCACTGAGGCCGTTACGCGTTATTAACCGAGCTCCTGGTTTGAAACTGGTTGTTCAGACATTGTTGTCCTCTTTACGACCTATCGGCAACATCGTTTTGATATGCTGTACTTTTTTCGTAATCTTCGGTATCTTGGGCGTGCAGCTCTTCAAGGGTGCCTTTTATTATTGCGATGGGCCTGACATTAAAAACGTGCGCAATAAGACCGACTGCGAGGCCGACAAACGGAACGTTTGGCTGAATAGGAAATATAATTTCGACGACCTCGGCAAAGCTTTGATGTCGTTGTTTGTCCTATCGTCGCGGGACGGATGGGTGAACATCATGTACACCGGCCTCGATGCTGTTGGCGTTGATCAACAGGTATAAGCCAGTCCACATATTTTCCTTTCATTTATCAATTCCACCGGTGTTCCTATCTCCTCCGCACGTTGCCTAAATAAACTTTGCATTAAACGATAGCAGACCCGAGGGAACGCTACTGCTGTTTTTAGATTTATTCTTTCAATTATAAACATTTCAGGAATTGTAAGTGCAAAGATTAAAATAAACTCATTGGATCACCTGTTGCAATCTGAATTTTCATTTCAAGATACTTTCACTTATTCCGTTTTTATTCGTTTTTGTTGCAGCCAATTGAGAACTATTCAGAATGGCGTCTGCTGTACTTCATAGCGTTCATCCTGCTCGTCGGTTTCTTCGTGCTCAATATGTTCGTTGGGGTTGTGGTGGAGAACTTTCACAGGTGTCGTGAAGAACAGGAGAAGGAAGAACGTGTGCGAAGAGCTGCAAAACGGGCCCTGCAAATGGAAAAGAAACGGCGAAGTAAGAACAAACCTGAATTATTGATTTCTATATAGATTTTTACAAACCTGATTATTTACTGTTGTATCAAAAAGCTTCTCAGACCCAAGTTATGCATGCAACAGTGGAAAAAATCTTTCTTCAAAGCCACTTTTTAACGAGATTTCAAGGTCATCGATATTTTTTTGTACGGAACCCTGCATATTTTCTTCTGTATTCTTGTAGAGCATAGAAAGACGAATCCAACGACTACCATGACCGTACCATTACGATCATTCAATCTCGAGATATTCGTGTCTGAAAGCGTTAAACATCTCACCTTTCAGACACAAATATCTCGAGATCAAATGATCGTAATGGTATGGTCATGGTAGTCGTTGGATTCGTCCTTTCATGCTCTACAAGAATATCGAAGGAAATAATATAATAAATAATTTTGTTGTTTTTCAGAGATGCACGAGCCACCTTACTACACGAACTACTCGAAGTCCAGGCTGTTCGTACACAACGTTGTCACCTCTAAGTATTTCGACCTAGCAATCGCTGCGGTAATCGGCCTGAACGTTGTCACGATGGCGATGGAGTTCTACATGATGCCGAAGGCTCTGACTTACGCCCTGAAAATATTCAATTATTTCTTCACCGCAGTTTTCATCCTCGAATCCTTCATGAAACTCCTTGCTTTGGGTCTGCACTTGTACTTGAAAGACAAGTACGTGATATTTCATTCCAACCACAATTCATAAAACGCAATCCACTGTACTTCACTAATTATAGCTAAATTGTAATTCTTTACTTGCAAAAATTGAATGTTACGTCAACAGTGTTGAACATCTCTAATTACAGGACGTAATATTACGTCACATAAGATATCGATTAAAACCAATAGAATGAATAAACGAATAAATATTAAATTACAGATGGAATCAATTAGACATTGGTATAGTGATACTCTCAGTGGTTGGCATAGTCCTCGAGGAAGTTGAGTCGAAAATCATTCCGATTAATCCGACGATCATTCGGGTGATGCGAGTTCTACGAATCGCCAGGGGTAAGTCAGCAAAAATTCGAGAATAATTCAGGTATGACAAAAATAATTTGCAAGTGTTCTCATGAATGCGTTTTCTTTTTCTGCAGTTCTGAAGTTGCTGAAAATGGCGAAGGGAATACGAGCCCTTTTAGATACTGTGATGCAAGCGTTACCGCAGGTCGGAAACTTGGGACTACTATTTTTTCTGCTCTTCTTCATATTCGCAGCACTTGGCGTGGAACTCTTCGGCCGGTTAGGTGAGTGGCGCGTGTTATTTGCAGAACAATGTTTTAGATATTAAAAAATTCTGATTGTTACAGAATGCAATGACGACATGCCATGTCAAGGACTCGGTGAGCACGCCCACTTCAGCAACTTCGGTATGGCGTTCTTGACGCTCTTTCGGGTGGCCACGGGTGACAATTGGAACGGTATCATGAAGGACACGCTAAGAGACGACTGCGACGAGGCAGCTGATTGCGTGAAGAACTGTTGCGTGAGCACTATCATCGCGCCGATTTTTTTTGTAATTTTCGTATTGATGGCACAATTCGTTCTCGTGAACGTCGTCGTCGCGGTGCTGATGAAACACCTCGAGGAGAGTCACAAACAGGTACGAAGCACAGTAACGTCCCCATATATGTGAAAACTTCGAAACCAAAATGTCGCTATTTGTGTCAGAACTTTGTTGTGATCAATCATTTCTTCATGAAACTTTTACTGACACATTCGTCGCATTTTTCTGATTAAAACGAGCCCAAACACGACACTGTTACGATTATATTTACTCGTTCGATCCGCGATTTAGCAGAACCTCGCTTATCCGAACTGTTCAGTAGAACGCGAATTAAACAAGTAAATACGGTTGAAATTGTATCGTGTTTGGGCTCATTTTAATCGGAAAAATGTCGCAAATACGTTGGTAACAGTTTCGAAACTCCAACTTTCCTTTTCATGTCCACCTTCTCGTTTGGTCGCTGGTTAATTTTCAATTTTTCGGTAGATGGAGGACGAACTGGACATGGAAACGCAGCTGGAGAGAGAGCTGGCTGCTGAACAAGAGGAACTGCTGGAAGTGGAAGAGGAAGATGACGAGGATGACAGTCCAAGAAGAGAGAGGGATGGCGACGACGGCGTTGGGGAGGATGACGACGTCAGAGAACGCGAGTCCATTCTGGTGACGAATGATAAGATTCCTATCAGCAGACCTGGCCTCGCCAAAGTCCGTTCCTTGCCTGCGAACTTTATTTATAATCCACCGCGAGAGAGGAGCGGAGACGGTACGTTCATTGTTCAGAATGAATTCGTTCGGAATAGGCACCCTACATTTGAAAATCAGAACAAGGAGGTTACGCGTAAAAATTGAAACATAAACAAAGGATCTTGACAGGGCTGGATACGAAGTGACTAAAACATTGAAAACAATAACATTCCAGATGGATCAGTGTCCGTGTCGCTGTCGCGTCGCAGCTCGTATCATCGTCCCAATTCAAGGCCGTCCAAGTTCAAGTCAAAGCGCCGACAAACGTTCCATTCGGGGCACCACCAGAGGAGGTCCCTACTGCCGATGCACTTCGAAGTCGCCGAAGTTTTCGAGAAGCCTGTCAGCAATCTGAGCGTGCCTCGAATCATCTCGCAACACAGTTACGGACCAGCTGCACGCGACGCTGGTCAGCCGCAGCGTCAACGGTTACAGGTACACTCCATCAAAACACGATCTTGCATCCCAGCAGGGATAAAACTATTTCGAATCGCCTAAACTCCCGGTCAAGCGACGCTCCAATTGTAACTAGTTCTAATCATTGAATTCCAGGCGACCAGCGACGCGCAAGACAACAAGTCCCTGCTAAGCGTGACCCGGCCATCGGCAACGAGTTCATCGTCCCCGGTGACGCCGGCCGGCTCGGTGACAGCACTGTCGTGCCCGAAGCCAGCCAGCGAGCGTTACCTTCTGCCAACGGCGACCGTTTACCCGTCCAAGGCGACGTTGACCCGCAGACCGTCTAGCGACTTGCAGACCCAACAGTCCGACGTGAACGCAAGCTCGGGGACCGGCAGCAGCAACGAGCAGATCTCGAAGATCACCGTCGGCAAGCCGGAAACGGACGGGACGAGGACGAAGGAGGAGGCCCGTGCGTCTGCTCCACCCGCGGACGACTTCGACGTGCAGTCAATCATAAACGAAAGGAGACCGTCCAAGCTGAAGGCCGGAGGCTCGACGGCGGTGCTGGCTAGCGTCCCCGATCAGTATAGCTCCGCGATTCGAGCCGGTAGCTACGGACGAATTTACGTCGCCGAGGAGACCGGCAACGTCAGCGACAGCGTGATCGGCAGCGGAAGCGGAAGCGGAAGCGGAAGCGGAAGCGGAAGCGTCAGCAGAAGCGGCAGCGCTGTCGTCTACATGCCGGACAGCGTCTGTCAGAGCATCGGCACCGACGTCAGGATCTACGTCGACGACACCGACTCGACGAGCAGCAACGGACTCCGTCGGCGTCGTCAGAGCGACGAGACACCGGACGTCTCGTCGGTGAGCCCGGCGCAGGAGAACGTCGACGAACCTGACGACACCAACGAGGCCAACGAGGTCAGGCCCGAGGAGAGACCGTCCTCCGACGACGGGCCCGTCGATCCTTCTTAATCAGGACGAACCGGGCCCAAGTTCGAAACCGGTTTTCAAGGCTGGACGCGGTGCCCGCGGCGATGCACCCCGGTCAGCTAACCCACCTGGGGGTCTTCAGGGTCTGGACGGGCTGTCGTTGTTCGGACCAGGCTGCTCCCGGGCCTCCGAGAAAGACTGTAGTGCATGACAATATAGTCGTTAATATTCTAGTCACTTCGTCGCCGTGAACTTGCCAAAAATCAACCAGAAAATGGAACCGGGGAAAATGGTAAAGAAGAAAGAAGGATAGGATCCAGGGTGGGGATTGGAAGCGTGAGGAGGACGAATAACGAGAGGGATGACGGAAGAGTACCTATGACAATCTATTATTGCCAGCGGAACTGGTTTTACGTTCCGGACAACACAAACAAATAAACAAATAAGAAGATGACGAAGAGGAGAAGAAACGAAAACGATACACGAGAGAGACACGTCGCGGTGAAGACGATCCGTTTAGGAATTGGGTAGGACGACGAACGACGCAGACCTTCTTCTCGCGCCGGACAAACCAATTAGAGGAGTTCCGTAGCCGTTAGGGTAGATTATTTTAACCGTCGACGTCTGCGCCGACGAACATCGCAATTAATCGGACCACACTTTCTCGCCTTTTCCTTTTTCTCCAGCTCGTCGGGAAATAGAAAAGATCGTTCGGAATGAGAGAGAGAGAGAGAGAGAGAGAGAGAGAGAGAGAGAGAGGACGTGAACGATCAGAGATAGAGAGAGAGACAAGCGTTCGACATAGCGAAGAGGAAACGGAAGATTTCTCTCTCTCTCTCTCTCTCTCTCTCTCTCTTTCTCTCACTTTCTGTGTCGTCGAAGAGAACGATGCCGAGGCAAAAATGAAAACAGGAAGAAAAGAAAAAAAAAAAAATAATGAAAGAAAGAAACGGGGAACGGTTGTTACCGAAGTGCCAGATTACAAAACAAATCTAGTTAAACAAAGAGAAAAAGAGATAAACATAAAAAAAACTCGATGATACTTTCCGGGGGAGACGTGTAGCGCCGTAGCCTTTTCGCGAAACAAACATACACGAACATACACGAACAAACACACACACACACACACGCACACGTTCTTAGTTGTAAAAGGAAAAAAGCAGAGGAAAAACGGGAAATAAGAGAGCAAAAAAAATGGGAATCGTTAATTAGACGTAAGACGTACCTTCGTAATCGAGATATTTTCAGAACCAACGTACAGTCGACGGAGGAGGTAGGGCTGATCGAGAAAAATATATTGTTACTATTATTGGCTGGAACACACAATCGAGATGTTGTATATCGCGGCCGGTTCATATATACTATTATATATATATATATATATATATATATATATATATATATATATATATATATATATATAATAGCTCTTATAGTCGATGATATATATATAATAATGATGGTATTTTTTTGTCTCTTTCGCTACCGACGTGTAATAATTCTAGTCGAGCCTCTCGAGGTGTGTGTAATTACTGTATAAATGTGATTAGGTATACCTTTAAGGACTTAAAACGAGGGAAGAAAAAAGAAAAGAAACAAAAAAAAAAGAAACAAAAAAAAACGACACCCGACGTTGTGATAATCTTGAATACAAATTGAAACTCGTACAATCTTTAATCCTCCATGTCAATTGGGTACACGCTCGACGAGTTCACGCGGATAGCTAATCGTAATTAGCCGGTCGTAATTAGCCGAGGTACAGCTGCCGTGCAACTCTTCCGGATCGATGATCCTGCGGCGACCAACGATCGTGGAATATTCACCCTCCCCTAATTATCCTCCTCTTCTAACCGGATCTCCTCAGAGCATCCCCTGATCTTCTTCTTGCCTCCAGTGTCGCTAGACGAGGGGAGGGAGCACGATTTTCAGGGGAGAAAGTCACACTTTCTCTTGACTGGTAACGGAGAAACGAGTCACGGGCCGGGTCGGGCCGAGTCGGGCCGTGCCGGAACAGTGGGGAATACCGCGGTAGAAGGGGAAATTAGAGTGGGGGTACAAGTCTCGATCTGGCGACACTGTCGTCCTGTTTCTGAGAAACGCCTTTTCACACCCCTCTCTCCGTCATACTCCCATAAAATCTCTCTCCTTTTCCTATTTTTCCTTTCTCTCTCTCTCTCTCTCTCTCGCTCTCTTTCTCTCTCTATCTATCTATCTATCTATCTCTCTCGCTCTCTCTCTCTCGCGCGCGCGTTTCTAGAACGTTCTTCTCGTTAACATCTGTGATATACTTTAATCGTAGTGTATTTTCCTGTAAAACGGCTAAAAAACAGTGTACATCGGAGACGTAGCGACAAGTTTCATGAGAACATGACGATGCAACCGAGACCGCGGAGACGTTTAAACGTAGAAAATGAGAGACAAGAGAAAAGTAAAAGCATGACGAGTACGAAACACAATTTAGAGATGTAGCCGCCGACTTTTTAATAAAAACGATGGTGGTGCGAGGTCACTCTGCGGGGGGGATTGATGTATACCGTGCTGGGTGGAAGTTCAGTATAAGTGCATGAGTTGCGATGGAACTCGTCTTGAAAAGAAGCTGAAGGTTGCAGTGAGTTATCGTTGGATTCAGTTGATTTTTGTAAGGATTTTCTGATTAATGTAAACGGAGGTGCTTAGTGTATATTGTTTGATAGGTATCAGTGACTTGTCGTTTGTTTGTTCTTATGGAGATTAGCATTAAATATTGATCATCGAGTCTAGTTGCTTTATATTTCTTTGTTGCGGGAATAATTCAAATAGGCTTGAACAATTGTGGTAGATTGAAAATTTGATTGTGAACAATTTTTAACAGGACAACTGAAATGCGAGGTCACGTCAAATAATGGGACTATTGGAAAATTTGGCACAGTTTTTTTTATTTAAAATATCATCTTGAAAAGACAAGGTAAGAAAAGCAAAAGTTTGAAACTAAATCAGTTCAATTCTTTGGTCTTTGAGAACTGGAAAATTGTAAACAAATTATCGTCGTTATTCGCAAAGATTGTAAGCAGAAATAACAAACGAAATTGAATTCTCAAGTTGAAAATTTTATTTCCTATAAATTTATTTATCAGAAGGAAGGAAAAAGGAAACTTGTTTAATTTAGTAAATATATTCAACTTTTAATCTTTATCGAAACGTTTCCGTGTAATTTTTATTGGTGCAGTGGGACTTTCATTTTTGAAAGTTTGCCAAAAATTGAAGAACGACAAACCAACAGAATTGTCAGAGTAAATGATAGTAGATTAAATTTTCTAAATCCGGAAATTGCAGACAACTTGTTGTAACACCAGTTTGAGATAAAATAATAACAAAAGTTAGACCTCTCTAATGATATTTTCAATATAAAATTCTCATTTGCGAATGTTCTATTCCCTTTTATGCAAAGCAGTCCAACGAGATAGTGAGCTAAATATTATTCAGAAAATGAAACTGCACAATGACGGTACTTCGAATACAACAAATGAAACGACAATCTTATCGAGCACCAATGGAATAGTTATTTCATAAAAATTCAAAATTGTTATTTTATATAAAATTTAGCAAGTTTTACTATTTCTTCGAGTGAGTTCTACCGTGCTCCACAGTCTGTACTCTATTTACACCCACGCTGTATGTATACATTGTCGGTAGAAGAGGTATAATAAATTCCGCGAGGAACGCATAAGTGGCACACGAAGCGCTGACAATGTGGCTGCGAACGACTAAATGTATTACAGGGCCTCCATAACGGGCCTACTTAGGCTCTTAAACAACTATAATCGAATCTAAACTAACAAACATATCCGGGCCACTATCTGAACACTGAAAATCCTCTGAAAAATTGTGACAATATTATTATTTATACCATATTTAAAAGAAAATATTTTTAAATTCTTCTGTCACTGAGAAAATATTTATAGCACACATATTTCCTTTATTATATTATTATTTATCACACCTCGGCGCAAAGCAAATAAATTCAATCAAAATCTAAACAAAGCATGCAGTTACAAAATAAGTCTTTGGACTATCCTGTACTATGTTGGTTAATGATTATGTCAGAGAAGATAAGTTCACAGGGAGGGGGTCGTGCTACAGCCAATCAGAGCCATGTTCTTTCTGCTAGTCGCCTTTATAGCTCCGCATAGTACTGGCGCGTGAATAGGCTCATGCAGGTAAATAGTCTTGAATGTTCCAGTGGTTTAGCTCTGATTATAGTGCGCCAATGAATCGAATTTGGCCCTGGGATGTTAACTCCCCTTATACAAACGCTACGTACCTCTTCTATCGATGAAAAATACGGCGAGTGTCACTTGAAACTGTGTAACGCGACGCCATAATCATTCTGCTCTGCGAAAGAATTCGAAAATGTTTGTTACATATTTCTAAATTTAATTTCGTTCCTCCAATTTGTAAATTCCTTCAATTATTTATTATTTTATTATTATATAAATATACAATTTTAATAGAAAATACAATTTTCCAACTATAAACGAAAAATATTGTACAATATTTGTTATCGAAGAAAGAAATATTAATATTGGACTATTAAATTTATTAGAAAAATGTTTGAAACCATTTAAATCAATACAATTGGAATGTTAAAAATTAATTTAACAGAAAATTATCTAAATCGATGTTAATATTGGTCTGTTAAATTTGTTAGAAAACGTTGTAAAATGTCAGTAGAATTTGAATGTTAAAAAACTAGTTTAAAAAATGTTTGAAATGACAAACGAATATAATTGGAATGTTAAAAATCAATTTGGTAGATTTCCGATGAATGGAAAATCAATGTTGAAAATTATAGATAAAATCAGACATTCGAACGGGATATTTTCCAAACAAAAATTGTTGCAACAAACGTCGCGGTGCACAGTTCCAAGTAACCGTCCTCGTGCAAGTATAATAGGGAACTCTACTGTACATACATACACTTACGAATATTCTACATACTCTACACTTGGTGTGGTTTATTTTGATACTACCGTGTGCGGTAATATTTAACGATTGTCGGAATAAATCCAACAACAAGAAGATAAAAAGAAAAATAAGAAGAAGTATAAGTAAACAAATATCTAAAGTAAATAAACTCTATGCCTTCTAACGTTGACGAACGTTGACGAAATCTTCGCGCGGAGATGGTGCCCGCGCTTCGGACGATCAATTTTTGCAAAAATTTCGATCGATTTGCAAAAACTCCTCTTCGTTGACTCGAAGCAGTAGGCTGTTAAATAATTAATCAGCGCTGTGCGCCTCGTTATACGGATCGGTTCGAAAGTTTCGAGAATCGAGAATAGCCATAATTCTATCCGAAAAATCGCTCCTCCGGCTTGAAAATTTTTGCGAATTTTTATTGCAAAATTTTCCTCTGTTCAACCAAGTCGTTGCAACAGTCTTGGAACTTGGCGTTCATTTTCTTTTTCGTTGTAATACTTCGTTTTTAGTGGATATAGGCTAAAGGACCCAATTACTGTGCCTATGTTAATTATACTTATTTCTAAAACATAATGAATTTTTAAAAAGAGATGTTAAATTCTTTTTCATTTTTTAATATTCATTATGCTTTAAAAATAAGTATGATTAATATGGGCAAGGTACAGTAAAGTCTTGATCTAAGCCTAATCCTCTGGTCCGTACTGTGACATAGATCGTGTAGCTCCGTTCGGCTTAGATCAAGACTTTACTGTAACTGACACAGTAATTGGGTCCCTTACCCTATATATTTGTACAATCGAGTACACGAATATTTTCATAGCGATTTCTTTTTCATTGATTATTGCAAATTTTCATCCTGTAATTGAAGCGATCTTCTCGCAGATGGGTTTGACGTGTCTCGTGAACATGATTCATTGTACTTCAACGGAATATTGTATGAGAATATGTAAATACACTTTATAAACATATAAAATAAATCATTCAGTTCATTTACTATGTATATTTAATACTGCGACGCATATTATTCACATTTGTTATGTTAATCATTTTTTGTTGTTGTAATGGTTCGTTTTGTTTATTCAAATGTGAGATTGTATGTTTAATTCCGTTCTAATGGAAAATTGCGAATATTGATTCGGAACGTACGCAATGTGGATGCTATAATATTTAGGACATTTATTCATATTATTTATTTAATGCTGAAAATTAGTAAGTAGGTGATCTTTTCCTATTCAATTATTGAAATTTCTATTTAACTCTTATTCCGTACAATTATATAAAAAAATTTTTATTCTACATAAAAAACCATGGTTCATTTTAATTTTTTGCGTTCCCGCAATTGTTTAATTGCTGAATCTCTAACCTGCCACCTGCCATTTACAGGACAATTCCATTTGCAAGTTTCGCAGTCGTCTAATAATCAAATTTGCATCTACAATTAAGACGTATTAAGATAATTGTTATTGTAATTAATTACGCTCTATATTCTGTTACTGTGAATAACAGAAAAACGAATGTTTAACATCAATTTTGCAACAGAGTTGGACAAGTTTTGTTTACTTTTTGTCATTCCATTTGTTTCTAGGCTTAACGTTAACAATGAAGAGTTAACATTGCGAATATTCGAGGCAAATTGGCATAAGCGCCGAGTTCCGAAGAGTCCGCGATAGTTAAGGTAAATCCGGCAGTCGAAATCGAATCGACATTGTTGTTGAACGATTTGTTGTACACTCAAAACTTTCGAACGATCCTCGTACGTTAATGTTAATCGTGATAGGCGTGTGTACTCCGTTGACCGATCACGAGAATCAATCAATTGACATTGCCATTCTGTTGCCATTTTGAATTCGATGGACAGCTACACTGTAAAATATTACATCGATCGCTGTTACTAGATTCGTAGCGATAGTTTCTCTGTGTAACACGTTAAATTGTTGATCGAGGCGGCTGTCGATCGACTTTTTACAGTGGCGGCATTTATTCGCATTGGCGGAAACGGATTTTGCAATTGGAGAGAAACAGATTTCAAGAAACAATGGAGATTCACATACATCCGACTCCATTACGAAATTGCTTTTTATTACCGCACGACCAAGTGACTAATACTGGTCATATTATTACCAATTATGTTACTATTAATAATTTATGAAATAATTATTTAGTAATTTTGAAAAATCTATGTAGATTAACAAAAAAACATCATTTATTTTAAAATATCATCATATTTTTCATTCGATTAAAATATATTATAGAAAACAGAGAGAAAATGGCGGTCGGATATGTGTTAAGAATCATAATAAACGTTGCAAAGTACTGGCATTGTTAGGTAGGCAAATGAATATTGTTAATAGCCAATATTTAATATAACACGGTATTAACGCATAAGAAATGATAACTGACAAATCATTTTTCATTGCAAATGTTTATTTTCTTTGGATACAGACTCCTAAATAATTAATTTTCCTAGTCTGTCATCAGGCATTTATTTCTTAAACGATTGTCCAGCAATGATTAGTTACTTCTCTCAGTTAATTTCCAGTGGAATGACTATTTGTTTGAAATTCGTTAAACATTCTGCAAAGTTCTTTTCGGTTTCGACTTCTGAAAAAGTAATCTATAAAAATTTATGTAAATACGCGAAGTCCAGTCATCTCCAAAGAACTTTTAATTGGCGATTCGATTTTTTATCGTATTAAACAATGCGAGATTTGATTGATTTTCGTCTGAGTCGATCGATCGCTCTCTTCGAGTATAGTGGACGGGGTTGGTTAAAGCTGTTAACTATGAATAGTTGAAATCACTCTAATTGAAAGGTCTAAAGTAATCTCGTGCGATCCGTTGATAGTCTACGATCATTTCCAAGAGAACATTTTTCAAAAAACGATCAAAATCAATTTCATATGTCTGTAGTTTTAAAAAAACGTGATGTTTAACCTTGAAAATGAATGTCAAGGTCAATCTTGTAATGCCACATTTTAGTTAAATTCTCCACCAATCCGGAGACGGTGCACACAATGGAATGCAATATTTGACCTTGAAAAGTAGGATCAAGGTGAACTTTTGCGGTACACCCTGTACAATTGTTTTTGGATTGAAACTATAGCAAAGCCATCGAAGGGAAAATTTGAAAACCGTTCTGGGCTGCTTTAGACCTTTGAATCGGACGATCCCGTGTATATTCTAATCGCATAATACAATCGCGTGTACTATAGTAAGAATTTAAGAAGTGTCCGTGGCACCACGGTCGACCCTCGATAGCTCGATAGCGTTAGACGACTGATCTCCGAATTATAGTTTACTATAGCCACGGGATGATCGTGTGTAATCGCGGGCGAGACTATTCGCCGATCAGCTGCACTGTGTATCATTAGCATGACCGATCAGGGGGGGGGGGATGGAAAATATTTAAAAAAGGAGATGCGAAAGAGAATACATAAAGGGCAATCGCGTTGACATAATCGAGCGGAGATCCTAATTGGATGTCTGTTCTATCGACAGGATGCTAAAATGTATGAAACTAAACGATATACAATCACGCGTGTGTGTGTTGTATACATGTATATTTATAGCTTCGTATACGTGTGCACTTGTCGGCAACGATGGTTTGTTTGTTTATGAACAGGTGGGCCTTTTTAACAATTATTATTATATTCAGCCTTTTAAAAAGTACAGTTAGAATTTATTACAATTATCGATATTTATATACTATTTATTTATTACAATTTATTAGCCTTCATTAAGTAACAAACTAGCCCGTTTAGACCTGACACTAATTCAGTGGGAATTTTATGGAATTTTTGTTTATAATTATCAGGTACAAAAATCAAGTGAATTTTTTATCGTATTGGAGGTTTATTGATTAAGCTTTTTATTATTTATTATTTATGAATAAGTCGATCAGAGTTTCGAATCGATTCGACAAATATTCGGAGTGAAGCCTGTTCGAAAATCGTGAAAGTTTAGAAAGACTTAATAGTCTTCGTAAATGTACTATAGTTTAGTCCCGAAGATCTCGAAAGTCTTTCAAATTCTAAAAGTCTTGAAAGTATTGATGTTGTACGTAACTTACAATTAGTTAGATGTATACAGACCGGTTACATCGACAGCCATTGCTCGTTCAACCATAAGCGTTAAGCATTTCGTTACAGGTTCTGTTCTTCCGAACTTTCAAGATTTTCCGAGTTCGAATTCGGTCCGAAATCGTTCGAAACTCTTGCCGTATATCGATATAACGTAATACTCGGTATAGCATTCTCGGCGATTGCTATGAATAAGCCTTTGCACAGGGTGTAAAGAAATGTTTGCTCTTGGCTGCCACAGGCGTATTCTACATCTTCGGATCGATGAAGATCTGCAGAAAAAGAGTTGCCGCGAGATTGACCTTGACCTTGAATTTCAAGGTCGAAATTTTTCTTTCATTTTATTCTACACGTCACGATCAGTGAACACATTTGTAAAGGGGTCCATCTTTGATTTGGACAAACAATAGTGAAGCTAGTATACTTGAGTGGGATTTTATAGTTTATAGCTCCGGCGAAAAGTCCAAAAGAAGCGATTTTTGCGAATTTCTGAAAAACTGTGAGATTCGAACAATTTTTTCGCGTTTAAAAAGATTTATTTTGCAAAGTATCTGACAATTGTTCTATTCAAAAAAATTTAGCAATTACATACAAGTTGTATCCTATTTAAAAGAAAAAGTGGTTCGTCATTTATACAAAAATCGATTTTTAAAATAGTAAAAAATACGCATACTTATTTTATAAACGAACGTCAATTTGTATAGTGTACGTGGTGCACTATAAAACTGTAACGAAATAAAATATACTCTACACAAAAACAGGAGATAGAAAAAAAAAGTAAAATTCGTACATGTTTCAGATTTTTCGTTCAGTCTATTTTTTCGAGAAGTATATTTCCAATGTTATAGATACGGTGTTCGAAGTCTCTCTGTTTGTCACAGAATTAGGCGTGCATCGCGACAATCATCAAGAGAGATCAATTATTCAGGGAATTGATGTTAAAAAATTTTTAGAGATATAGTTAGGCGACAATTAACGAAGCAGAAATCGTGACGATGAGAGAGACATTGCTGAACAATCATAAAATTCTAGTTTCCAAGAAAATAGTTTTTCTACAAAATAGAATAAAAGAAAATCGATTTTTGTCTCCTCCAAATGAAAACACCTTTTCACTTCATTTGTATAATTCGGTGTCCTTGGTCTAAATTAACAATTCAACATTACAAATTAACTCGACAAGTTCGCTGTCTTTTGCTGAAGAGCTGTTTGCCTGTTCGAAGAAGTCGAAGAGCAATGGTCCCTCTGGGTATAGTAGTCCACTATATCGTTGCCTGTAGGTGTACGCTCGTATAGTTACGTGAATATAATGTACAAGAAACGTAATCAGAATTATAACGTGTTATTCAGTGTATTTGTTGCCGCGTGCCTCTCGAGTCTGTTCTTCGCCCCTAGAAGAGGCAGTGCGTAATCGTCTATTTGAAAAAGACCGAAAAAGCCCCGCAAAAAAAAAGAAGCGTAAATAAAAAGAAACATAATAACGAGGAAAAAGTGAAGATAGCGAAACACGAGGTGGAAGAGAAGTACCGTGCTATTTTAATTACAGCATACGTGTTTCGAAAAAAAACGCGTAGTTCCGAGGGTTTCCAGTCAAAATTTGAGATTTTCGGAGCAGGGAGGGGAGGGAGAGGGACGGAGAAAGAATGTACGTGTGCGTGAGAGTCTGAAAAAGTGACGGAGCACGACGATAGAGACGTAGAACAAGACTAAATATGTACAAATGTAATAAATTGAGTGACGATTACGTTGAATCAGTATTTCTTCTTTTTTCAGCCCCCTCACAGTTTTGGTGGAAACTGTAGTAATACAGATTAGGTATAACAGTGACAACGTCATCCTTTCCTTAAATTATATATATTTATTTGCAATAAAAATACGAAATGTCTGACTATTTACAAGTGTTTTTAATATGTGGAAGATGAAAGCTTGAACTGTATGTATAGCTTCTTGAAATGTAATATTGTATTTATAATGGACAATTTTACCTACAAATATGTAACATGTATTACATAGAAAGTTACAGGAAAGGAGAGACGAAAATGATGCTTCATTTTATTAGCATTGATTAAATTTCCAACATTGAAATTTTAGTACTGCTTCCTATGGTTATACATGCAAAGCTATGCATTAACAGTTTTCTAAACACTAATATTCCACTTCGAATGATTCATTTGTAAGTTCTAAGCTTTAAGTAAATTGCGTGAATATTAAACGTAGATGCTTAATAATATTTAAGTAATTAAAACTATCCGTCGTCATATAGTAAACTATGTAGTAATTCTGGAGTCTCTGGTTGTTTCAAACAGAGAGACACTTTGTCCTGCAAGTTTGTAGAATATTTGCTCTGACCGAGTTGGTCAAGATCGCGGTCTAAAATTGTTTCAATTTCATCATCGATATACAAAGGATTTTCATAAATTTTCGACACGTATGAGCCGCTTTGTTCTGTAGAATTTATGGTCTCGTTTATCGTATTTTGTAACTCGGTCTCCGACATATTGACTGTATTGTAGCTGTTCAATGTTGGAGGTACATCGCAGTTAACTATCTGATTGCTATATTGAATCTGGCCTCTCAGTTCGGTCAGAGAATTAGGCAGTTGATGATACTTTACTTGGTGCACTTTTAGATTACTGGTTTGCGAAAATGTTTTCATGCAGAAATTGCAATGATACGGTCTTTCACCGGTATGACACCTCGAGTGTCTTTGTAATTTATATTTCGTCACAAATTGTTTACCACAGTCTGAACAAGTGAAAGAACTGTTTTCTATTTGTAAGTTTTGGCTATTGGCAGACTTCTCTGCGTCCATATGGAAGTTTATCATATGAGACTTTAGTGATACCTTATAACGAAATGATTGATGACAATTTGCACACTGAAATTGCTTTTTCCCTTCATGCCTTTCTATATGTTTCATTAGTATTTCCTGTTGATTAAACGACATTCTACAAATCTAAAAACATTATTATAACATTAATAAACCAGGTCTTTTGACTATTAAAATATACACATTGTATTGTCTTACGAACATTGCAAACAAATGGTCGTTGTCCGGTATGAATTCGTTTGTGTCTGTTTAAATGTGCCTGACACCTAAAGCTCTTTGCACATATCGGACATATACTTTTCCTTGGACCTTGTTTCCCTAAGGCATTTTTCGATACTGTATCATTTTCTTTCAACTGACATAACATACTCTGAAAATGAAGTATTTATAACTGAAAAACTGAATCTAATTAACACATTGTGTTAATAATCATCAAATACCTCAGCGAAATCAATTTCCAAAGACGGAGCTGCGAGTTGCTTTTGTACATTTGCTACCATAATATAAAACTCGTCGAATGTACAAATCTTTTGTTCACAATCAATACAAACATATTTAGAAAATGTATCAGAGTTTGAAATATTGATTACCTGTGCAAAGAAATGCATTAAAATCGCTAACATTAAAATAGAAGCTTACAGTATGCACAGGAATGTACCTCTTTAGAGAAATATTTGTTTATGATAGAAATTAGAACCGTTCCTTTAATCTTGTCTGTAAATAAGTCCGTGCCTTGCAATTTTTCTTTGCCGCAAAGACGGCATAACTTTAAACTTGCGCTATGTAGCATCATCGTTCACAGTTGCTTTAGAGTCACCTAACAACTTTAATGAAATCAGTAAATCAACGTAGTCGATACAGTTCGAAGTCTTTTCAAATCTCTTTTTCACTTAGATGCTTGTGTAAAAAGAAAACCTGTTTTGCTCATTTTTTATCTTTGCATGCAAGCATCATATGCTTATGCGTCTGTGTCAGTTAAATGAACTTATGTGCGTCAATTTAACGACGTTTTTACATACTCTGTCTTTCTGACAGTTTACTATTATTTTGCAATGTACCCTGCAGTGGTTGTCAATTAAACTGACACAAAGATTTCTTGACTGATTACGAATAACAAGGAAAATTGTTAGAGGAATATAATGTTAATCGAAGAAATTTAATAATTTAATAATTGAAACAGAAATTTAATAATTGTTTCCAATGATTGCATTATTGGCAAAATTGTTGGCCGATGGTCAATAGTACACAAAATGATAAGCTTATGGTCGCGTCGCTCGAGTACTGATGCATTGGGTATGGAGAATTCATATAGAAGAGAAACTCGTGGTTTTCTGTCATCAATTTCGTAACACGAAAACAGTGAAAAAATCCAACTGAAAAGTATTTGTGAAAATAACTGAAAGTTCACTCTGTATTTTCTGATTGCAAATATCCCTAAATCGTTAATAATATGGATGTTATTAACATATTATCTCATGAACTACGCAGGCGAGCGAGAAGGTCCTATGTCCGTCCTTCTCTCCCTCCGTAAAGTACATAAGTTTGTCCTTCTCGGATAAAATGGATCGTTATTAAAAATTGTTAGCTCATATTACCATTTGAATGCAATTCAACAAACTTTATCTGACATCATTAGAAAAGAAATGTATTTCTACCATTAAATATTTGAACATATAAGAATGATTATATGAATAATGATCTTTCTGAACGGAGTGGAGGGACTATCTGAAAGTTGATAGCCAATAAGAAGATACATTTCACAGACCAATAAAAGCGCATTTTTCAAAATATTACTTTATTTCTATATTATAGTTTTCTTCTTGTGTTACCATACGTATGTACAATACTTTCTTATTGATTTTTAATAATATATATTTACGAAGAAAATTTCATAAACATTCGTCAATAAAAATGTTAGAGCATATTACTTTATCTTATACATTTATACATACAAATATGTTAAAACCAATGCGTCTGAATTGATTTAAAAAATAAACATTGTGAAGTTTATATCTTTGTAAGTATAAATGTATATACGGAATTTATAATTATGCTAATACAAATTGCCTCTTTTTATATTAAACTTGTATTTAATTTCGAAGTAGGAAAGAAAATGTATTATTATGAACTTTTTAGTAAATGCATGTTTTTTTAAAGCGTAAAGAATAGTATTTTATTATTTTATGATTATAAAAACGAAGATATATATATATATATAATAAATGTATTTTACAATTTCATAATACATTTTAAATTTAATTGGTATACAACCTGTATGTAGGAATTTTAGAAACTTTTCAAGTATGAATTATACTATTATTTTTATAAATATAAGGACAAAATAAAAATAATTATAATATATTGTTAAAAATTGTTTAAAGATGCAATAACTTATAACATAAATGTATTGAAGCATCTTTATCTACCAAAAGTAATTGTATATAACAGCATATCAGAAACTTATTTCATCAAAGTAGCAATAACTTTAATAAATAAATCTTA
Organism: Halictus rubicundus; assembly: GCF_050948215.1. NCBI lineage: Eukaryota > Metazoa > Arthropoda > Insecta > Hymenoptera > Halictidae > Halictus > Halictus rubicundus. Next base: position 11,856,529 of record NC_135159.1, on the reverse strand, counting down.
AAACTGCTTATACGTTTTTTTTTAGTTTATTAAAGATGGAAGACTCAAAAGTTGATACTACTGTATCACTTGCTTTGAAATATCATATTTATGTTATATTAGTAATACTAATATCCAGTTGAACATCATATATGATATATTAAAGGAACATTGCAAACTAGTATGAATTGAAACAAATGAATAAAAATATCAATTTGGAAAAATATAAATTATTTAAAATAGCACTTCAAGCTTGTCTGAACTCCAATAGACATGGTGTTAATAAAATTACTTTATTTATAATACAACCTTACAAGACATATATACAGAGCACGGTAATTTATTTATAGGATGCAATCAGACTTCAAGATTGTCTTTATAATGCAATTCTATTTATAAACATGATCCTAATTCTTTGGGAACACAGAATATTAAAATGAAAAAAACTTATGTTGCTTATCGAGTTGATTACTTTTAATCATTTTTTTTGGTTTTTTCCTAGTGCATTCGTTATATATGTACATATCGTATATTTTTTTTTTGTCTCATTTCATAATATCTTACACAATTACTTTGCAATACATCAAACTAATTACTTTTATAGTATAAAATTCTTGATTCGGATCAAGGAACTAAAACACGTTTTATTCTGGCAAAAGTAGCAGATATGTTAATATTATACCTATATTTTGATACACTATAGATTTTCATATTACAGTCTGGCATTACTCAGCTTCACAATAATGTCTAATTATTACTGCTAAAATTTCTTTATTACACGCAATATCCTGTAGTAAAGTATAAAAATAAGAATGAATCGCCATTACTTTGTAACAGTATTAAAAAGGTCCAATAGAAATTTGGATTACTTCAACTTTTATGAACATAATAATGTAAATGGTATCTTAGTTCTACGTTTCAACATTTACATGTTTAGTTCTCACTTGTGAGTATAAAACGTTAAATAACTGTTGTAAACAAGTTCATTATTCTGTATGATACATCTTAATTGTGTATATAATCATGTGTGCAAAATGAGTAGTTTTATAAATTCCCTGAATGTGAGCTTATTATTCGCGGTCATGTGTATATACATTTAAATTTGAAATATAAGCACAATGTCTTTCTAGAAGTTGATTTTACATTTTGCAACAAGTACTAAAAACTTTGTTTCATTTCATCGATCTCGTTGCAATATTAATTATACGGCATGGGTACACTCAACGTTGCAATAAGTTGTCTTCTGTATCTTGAGTAATTGTCTACAAATTTCTTTTTAACTATCTAATTCAAGAATAATACATTATCATGTTTATTCTCTTCGTATTTGGTAATACTTCTTAATGAAGTATTATTTTCGTCCATTTGAAAGAAGCATTAATTTTACAGATCTATTAGATTATATGATGTAATATATAGTTGAAAGGCTTAAAATTTGAAGCTAAAGATAATTCAGATACTGTAGGGAGTAATTGAAATTTAGTAAAAATAGAAAAAAATATTTTTATAATAAATTATATTTAAATAAGAATTATATCTTATTTTAATATAATCGATGTTACATTTCGCCTCTTCCTTTATTAGACACGAACTAATACAAGCAGTTTATGTGTAGCAATAGTTGCCGAACGTTATATACTGAATGATCAAAATCTTGAGTTGAAATAATTATACGTGAAGTAAATACTTTATGCAGATTAAAATGGAATGGAGCAGTAAAAATCAATTATTATTTGAAATTGTTTCCTTTGCATGAAAGTAGAAGCAAATTCAGGTTCGTGGATGGGTTTCAATTTTATATTGGCAAAGAAAGAAAATGAATGTTAAATGGACTATCGTTGTCACTATAAATAGTCCATGACATTATATATTAGTGACATAATTTTATTATTATCAAGATTTCATATAGTTGGATTGAATTATTTATAAACGTTTTGGAAGTATCAAAGACTTTGATCATACAGAGCTATACCTAAAAACAATATTTAGGAAGTTACTTTACACACATAACTGGACAAATAATATAGGGAATCATCTTGGTAAAATGATAAAGAAAGTCATGTTAGTAAAATGTAAAACACGTGTAATTTGTTCTTTAAAAAGTTTAAAAAGATATACAATGCCTTTGTAATCACTTCATAAAGAATACGCTACTTGGTATACTCCAGTGTCCATTCCTATGTTTAGATTAAATAAAATATGAACACAATTTTGAAGAAATATCCAGATACGAAAAAGTATCTCGTACGTATGTATATAAATTGATAAGACTTTGACTTAAACTGTTCCTTTAGACATATTTATTATTTAAATCGTTCATAATAAATTCTATGTAAACGAACAAAACTTTAAAAATCTTTGACTTAATATAAGTTTTAAAATATAACATATTCCTACATCTTTTGATATCAATATTAATCATCTCATGCAAATTTGTCTATACAAAAATCCCAATTAATGTATATTCGTATTTAGTATATTCAAAAGAAGACAACTGCCAAGTATCACAAATTTAATAAATCAAGTGTTGATAACAAGTTAAATCAATTTATCACTTTCCACTTCAACGTATTACAAGGTTCCATATTAATGAACAATTTTTATAAAACATACGTTGTAGTAAAACATTTCAGTTGAACATAAAAACGATTGAATAATAAAAATGATATGCTCGTAAAACTTTTGAAATTGATTGATACTGTTGTGTAATAGGTCTGCAAAATTTTGTTTGTTCACATACCTTAATTCAGAAGTTATAAATATAAGCAACGTGTTCACCTGTATCCAAAGCTTAGGATAAGATAGCAATGCTACGTCTAGGTCCCCCTATGCATATATTATCTAAGCTTGACCATTTCTTGCTACCAGTACGTAAAGCTTCAGCAGTGACTTTGTCTTCATAAACTCTGGACATTGCTTCTAATTTCTGAGCCTTTTCTTTGCTGAGTGGTTCGCTAGGGAATGTTAGCTCATTCTCTTCTGCTAGTGTGCGCAGATCAAAGTAATATTTAGCATACACACTCGAAGGAACATTTATGTTGAATTGTAGCATTTCCAAAAATTGTCTTTCTAGTTCATTCCTAAATAAATACAAGAAAGAGTAGGTAAAAATTATTTTACGGGTATTTAATCGTTACTATCTATGATTTAAACATCGACTTACATATCTTCTACAGTAATATCTTTCAGAATTTGACAATAATCTATATTCCATACTGCCTGGTCATCCCACACTTTCGATGCTAATAAAACAGCTCCAAGTACTATTCGCTTCCAATTAGCTGGTGTTATATCTATTTCGGCATATGTGAGTAGGCGTTCCAGATAAACTAACGTTATAATGGCACATTCAGCTGTAAGTTGAGCAGCGGTAAATAATGTTCTCACAAATTTATATATTTGTTTGTGTTCTGGGTTATATTTATCATAATCTTCTGTAACTCCCTCTCCCTGGAAAAAATCAAGAAGTTATAATATTTCTGCACTTACATTCTGTTAATCCAAACTAATTTATTCCACATATGTTACTGCATATATCAAATTCATATATTCACCTTGTGTACACATATTAGTTATACGACTTACCGTCAATGGATGGAGTTTCTCATCAAATATATCGATCTGTCGTTGTGAGGTTCTGTTTTTTATGTGATAATAAACAGCTAAGGCAACACATTTCACAGTATTTTTAAGATTAGGTTGCGAAACAGTACTGTTGTCTAAATATATTGTACTGCAACTGCTACTCTTTTTCAAAAGCCTTGTGTCTGCAATTTGATACTGACTCTTTTTACTTACCATGCCAACTAGAAAAGATTCAATTATGAAACCAAATGAGCTCGGAAAATTTGCATATTGATACAGACATTTGCTACTAATGATTACCATTATTTTAACACGTTAAACGCCACGCTGGTCCTTAGGGACTGGTCATAGACTTTCTATTTATACTGCATTGGTCCCTATGAACCTGTCATGGACTTTACATTCATGCAGTACTGCCATGCCAGCATTTGATGGTAGAGTGTGTCATAAACGAAAAGTCTAGCAAAATAGGCTTGGCATTTAACGCGCTAACAAGTATAATTTGAAGAATTCCTCTTTTGCAATGCAACATACTTAAAACCGAATCATATAACGCTAATTGCATACAAAATTTGAGAATGATAACAATACATACCTTCGATAGCATGTCTAGATCGTTCCATAAAAATAGTACCGGTGCATGGATGTAACGAAGGATCTGAATCCCAGTCTTCTGGCTCACGTTCGCTAATATGTTGTAAATTATTAATGCTAACTCCACCTTCTGGTAAGTGTTCCTCGAGACCACGAGTAACACCCTCAGATCCTAGTTCTTTGCGTCCGACTTGCGGACTAGAATAGACGCAGCAACTACTTTTATTTCCCATTCTTTCATGAGACTTGCCAATATCACTTCTCTACTCTCACACCCCAAGGAAAGTTCATGAAATATCAATTGAACTGTAATACTTGTTACTGCAGTAACTATACAAATGATTGAATTTAGAGCTCATCACTACACATCCTTTAAGTATCCCTAATAGATGACAATCAGCTGATAGACTTATCAATGATATCAATATGCATTCCTTTTTTAATTTCATCCACATCGATACTCGGACGTATCATAGATATAAAAGATTTAAACATGGAAATTCTAGGAAGCGATTTCAAGAGCCACTTTACGAATCTATTATAACTAATAATATAATAAATGTCTACTGTATTGACGTCTTCGAGCACTGTCTGTGCCGGTTGATTACTCTTTAAATTACTAATCAGTCAAATTTTATTTCTGCTCGTAGGCACGAGCCCTGATACGTTTTCTTCGTTGTGCGCCATTCTCATTGTTACTCCACATTTAATGCGATTATTTCAATATTTTTGTATGTTTCTTCGTACGCCGCCCTTACGGTCCTGTTTTGATATTGCATATTCATGCATAAACTATAAATTGGAGAGCAAAAGAGAATGCTCAGTGTGTTCACACCTTAGACCATACACGCTTATAGACCCGGCTTCAGATAGCATGCCCTGTCCCAAAATTATATCATCTACCAGATGACGCTTGTGGGCAAAGTGCTATAGTCTGTTGAAAAATCGCAGTACCGCGAAGCTAAAGTGTGTTAGAGGGGAAAGTTATTACTCGTTCATTTTTACTTTACTCTTATTATTTTACTTTACTCTTAGTTTCTTACTACACGGTTCACGTGCCACGTGTACACATGTGTTTAAGTACAGGTTCAAAACCGCGGTTTCTAATATCCACCATTTTGAATTATCTTGTGACGTCATTTATGGGCATCAGTACTCTGTTATCTTGGAACACTGCGTCCTGTGCATATCCTATACCTATGCCGGGTCTATAAGTATATATGGTCTAAGGGAGTATGCACGACAGAGACGAAACGCGTCACGTGACCGGACCACAGCGGAAGCGTAGGGAAATAATAGTTCTGAAGCTATGTTCACGGTGCACACTTGTGTACGCGTGCGCTCTTGAATGCAAAGTTCAGATATGGTCAGAGTTTCCCCTCTGGTATACCTTGTGATATGTGTATGCACATATCTATAATGCACTCGAGTCTAGGGCTGAATGAACCAATGAAAATCTATTTACTTGGTGGTTTCTTGCAAACAATCAAAAATATAATATTGCATAAAACATGTGCGCTTTTAACTTGGTAAAACTTCAAGGTGGTTTTAAAATAGTAAACGTGACATTGTGCTGTTTAAGAAAACGGCATCATGAGTTTTTAAAAACAGCTATACACCACCGTTGATTCCCGAGGCCTAATGTATATAAAAATATGATGAAGTCCGGTCATTAAGTTTAGTATAAACAAAACGGCACAATGTTGCAAGCACTCGAGATTAAAAGAAACAAAGTATCGCTTGATAAAAGTACCGATGTAATTGATTGGATCGATCATGTGAGTCCATCGATGACGTATGATGAATTTTTTTCAAATTATTTAATTCCAAATAAGCCGTGTATATTTAATTCAAAAGTGACAGAGAATTGGTCGTGCAGAAGACAATGGAGTGTGGACGATGCACCAGATTTTGATGCTCTCGAAATATTGTTTGGTAAACATTTACACGTTATACTCGTATCAAAATAACATTGTAAAATGTAAACAATTGAGAGGTATTTTACCACTGATAACATCAGAGTATGTTCCCCATAAAACCATTAAACTCTTGTCAGTGACATTTCTTGTTTTGAACAGTCGGAACTACATAATTTAATATAATAATGAAACACAATTATGCAACTAATAATAATTCACATTAAAATAATTGTCCTTGTTAATAAACAATTTTATACTTTTTACTATATTACATTACTAATGTCGTCAGTATATGTTATTATAATGCTTTATTGTTGTGTATTAAGTTTATGTTATCTGACATGGTAACACATTGTAAGGAACTGTCTACCAGGACGGACAATTTCAAGCCACTTTTCTCATGATGTTCAACTTGAAGTACTCTACAGTGGGCGGGCTGATGTATTTCTATTGTAAAACCCGCCTGCTGGAAGGACTTTTTCGAGTAGCCTTTATAAAGGAACCCAGGTACAATAGTCTCTTACGGCTATGTGCCAGGGTAAACTACTAAGAAGTTGTTATTATTGTTATATCACCACTTATACATGTAAAAGCATGCCCCTTTTACTCTGACCAATTGGTCCTGCATTCCTTTTGTGGAACTTCTCGCGAGGCACGCAGAATACTAATATTAAATCTAAGAATAGATTTCTCCCCTACACTGTTGTTCTAATTGAAATCGTTATTATTTCATAGGAAACCTTGCAGTGCCGGTAGCAGATTGTAACAAGAAGTATTACAATTCACAATCGAAAGATGACATGCAAATGACAGATTACCTAAATTATTGGATGGATTACGTAAAAAGTAATTATTCAAGTGATAAGTCACTTTTATATTTAAAGGATTGGCATTGTCCAAGATTATTTCCTAATGCTCCCATGTACAACGTTCCCCAGTACTTTGCATCTGACTGGTTAAACGAATACTACATTGCAAACCCTGATTTGGATGATGACTATAGATTCGTGTATATGGGACCAAGTGGAACATGGTAAAATATATATTTTTAAGCATTCGATCTCATAATCTAGGGACTATTTATAGAAGTAAAACCTTTCTTCTTGTCTAGGACACCGTTACATGCAGATGTGTTTGGGTCGTACAGCTGGTCTGCAAATGTAATTGGAAAAAAGCGTTGGTTACTTTTCCCACCACATCAAGAAGACTTGTTACGTGATATTCATGGCCAATTAATATATGATGCTACATCTGAGGAACTTAATGACTATACAAAATACAAAGCCTACGATAAACGTACAATAAAGTATATCGATGTAATTCAACAACCTGGAGAAATTATATTTGTACCATCTGGATGGCATCATCAAGTTTGGAATTTGGTAAGTATTACGAGCCCATACTATCGATTTAAAAATATTTTATAAGCAAAAATATTCAATTTATGAACCATTCATTAATAGGAAGATACAATTTCTATTAATCATAACTGGATCAATGGATGCAATATTATGGATGTATGGCATGGACTTCAGAAGGAATTATGTTCTGTAATGAAAGAAGTTTCCGATTGTCAAGATATGAGTGATTGGGCAGAACAGTGTCAACTGATATTGAGGTCTACATTTGGAATGGATTATTATCAATTCCTTGATTTCATAACATTCATAGCCACAGAACGCTTAAACATGCTTTTGCGTAAGGACAAAGTAATTACTTTCAAGAAGTTCGAATTTGGAACGAATCACTGTTTATTTGATCTTGACGCAATAAGATTGGTACTAATAGATTTAATGAATGATGCGAAAGAGAAATCCCTTTATGAATCGATTAATGAAAGACAACAGGCCAATAAGTTATTGAATAAAATAGTAACATGTCTAACTTCACACAAAATCAAAACTGCGTGTGAAGCAGACAGTGAAGTTTAAAATAGAAGTGATAAGTTTTGTATAGCTAAACAGATCGATTCGAAAATGCATTTTTTATAGTTTAATAATGATATAAATTATATACAATAAAGTGAAAACCGAGTATGTTCAATTACAACGACAAAAGATTTTTTTTATTACACTTACAACATTGTAGCTGTTTTCATATTTTAATAAAAATATGATTACAACATTAACGGCGTATTTAGTAACAAATTAAATTGTTTATGTAATATAAATACTTGTAAATATATATTTATTTATACTGCAAATATTGTATATAATGTAATGTAAAAAGGACAATAAAACGCTAAAAGAGAGTCTAATATAATTATAAACAAAAGGTCTTGTGCATCAGAGTATTCCAGATCACATTAAATTTAATTCCTCTTAAATTTCAGTAATAGGAAACCAACATGTATTATTAACACGATAAAAGATAAGTGAACAAATTTTATTACAATCAAATTTACTAATTTATAGTAGGTATTTCAAACATTTCATTTTCATATTCCAAAATGCCCTTAAACGGTTTATGAATATAAAATTATAATATAACACTTGAGAAAGTATCTACACAGGACCTTCAATCAAGCTTCCTCGATAATTCAAAGTAAGAAATCACTATCATAGATTATTTTTAAACATTACTTTATCTGTAATTTATTTAGATTATTTGTTTTGTGTACTTCACTCTGTATACCTATATACAAAAAGGCAATGTACTTATATTTTAACAGTGATAGTTCTTTGTTCTATGCATATATATTTGTATATATATATATTTTTTTTTTATATACACAATGTGTATGTATATATATATAATTATACATATGCATACATACAGCATGTATATGTGTAAGTATACATATAAATAAAGATGTACAAAATGTATAAAAACATAATGCAATTTTCTCGATGTTAGACACGAGACATGAACACTCTCACTCTCTATTAATAAAATTAATTAATGTGTGTATTATGTATGCATACATGTTATAATAAGATGATACTATATCTATATGATATCCTTAAATTGTTGCTCATTGTCTTTTGATTTTTTTATATGTATTGTTTGATATGAATTTCTCGCGTTGTTATCTAGAAATCGGACACATTTCGAATGGATTTGTCGAAATCAAAATACGTTTTATAAAAACATAACTAGGATACGTTGTTACGTTTGATAACCGTCGAATTAACAGATTTATGTTTAATTGATGAGAGTCAGACGAAAATGATTTCGATAAACTTATAATTACTTTACAGATAGAAAAATGTTGTATTGTATTAATAAATTAGTTATATATATGTACTTTTTTAAAAGTTCGAAAACCAACTGAAAAATAACAAAAATATTTACTGTTCAGGAAGTTGATATATTTCTGTACAATATCTCATTTCATAAACTCTATGTAAAGATTCATATAAAATATTGCACTGATGAAGATACGCTTAGAAGAAACAGTGTTTGCCGCAAGTTATGATATCTCATATTAAAAGAAAAGATCGTCATGGATAAAAGGTATAAAAAGGGATATTTCTTTAAATTATAATCATACAAAGTAAGTTTTCGATTAAAAACAAGTAAATATAGTATATATTTCACTATTTACACACACGATCGCGCTCCCATTCACATAATGCGCACACACGCGCACACGCACACATACGCATAACTATTTCCTTTTAAACTTTTCGTGATAGTACCAATTTTTTACTTGCATGGCAAGCACCTATATTACCTAAGGTATCACGTCTCACAAAGTCTTCTTATTAATTAACAACAATTAACACTATTACAAAGATTAGACTCCACGCAACGTGATTTTATATTAATTATTGAATTATGTTTTTATACCTATATAATAGATACATATTTCTTTGTCGCGTCTCATACATTTTAACATTTCTTATGGAAACAGTTAATGGAATTGCACTGTATGATAAACATCACAAAAGAATTATTCGAGTTAAGTATCAAATTCCTGCTATTTTCAATAGAAAGAATTTTCACGAAATTCATACGACATAATAAAATATAATATTCAAATTAATGTTTTTCGTTCTTGCGTGTGTATATATATAATACATACACATACACTTACGTATATGCGTCTATATATCTCTTTTTTTTTTTTTTAATGAAATAGATTAATGTTACAACTATTACCATTAATAATATTGAAGTATTAATGTACCTTTAAACAAACTATATAGAACTGATTAGATGCTTAAGACCAGTGTACTGTTAATGTATTTCAATTACGTGAAATATATAAATCGAAGAATTGATAAGTTATGTATCAAACGTTCCCAGTAAAAAATCTAATTTCTGTTGGAAAAAAAAGTTAAAATCATAAGCTGTAACTTATTCCTTTCTGTGACCTCATATTGTTGCATAACATTTTGTAGCAATTATATAGGATGCGTGGACAGTGTTTGCAACGGTACTGTTGGTGTTGCAGGTGTCGCAGGTGCTAGAACAGGCATAGGTGTAGATGGTATTTGCTGATGAGATTGTCTGGGCGGTGATAAAAGTTCTTGTCTGTCCCGTTCTCTTTCTCTTCCTGGTCGCCATGCTTCCAGCAATGCTTCAACTCTTTCTTCTGTAGGTCCCCAACGAGCAGTACCAGCTGCATTTTGTAACCATACCACCAATGTTCCATGAGCTGCCCTAATGTTAACTTCGCTTCTAAAATCAGAAATATTCATTGTTTTATTACCACTCGTGAAGCAGTAAATCACAATTTCAGTGCATCGTGGTAGAAAACATTATTGTAAACATTGTCTCTGTCATACGCACAAACATTAACTATTTTTGAATCAGATACCTATTTTCTACCACAATAATGATTCTCATATAAATTTGATAACATACTTCGACAATATATGCTGAAACCCATGTCTATATTCATGTTCCATAGCAGGTACCACTACTTGTTTTCGTTTAAAATGGCTGCCTTCTAATTTGATAAGAGCATTCGGCGCAGGATCTCTCCATTCCGGTAAAAACACCACAAAAGACAAAGGTTCTGCTGAATCAGCCAATAGGCGTTCAAAATGATTGACCATGGCTTCCATTAGCTCCTCGCAATACGGTGGATTCGCTTGAAACGAGCCACTGACAGGCCTGAAGTCTAAGAAAGGTCCTCTCGATCCGAAATAGGAATCTACATCAGCGAATGCTGAACAGTATTGTCTAAAATAACAATTTAGCGGAGATGCAAAGCACTCGAACGTTACACCGAAATGTCTTTGTAGACATTCGAAAACGGTGACGGGGAGAGCCATTTGCGTCACTTGGCCCTCGTTGATACCAAGATATGTCTGATAACGTTTCAACGTACACCAAACACGCGGCAAAAACATTTCGAACTTTTTGTCGTCGAAGCAATTGTATCTGTACAGATGTTCCAATTTGGCGAGGTGCATGTTGTTGATACACACAGCGTCACCGTGGAAACGCAATAAAGTTTGTTCACGTTCGGGAAGATAATCCAGTTGTGGAAGGCGAGGAGTTGGAAGTGAGAATTGCACTGGGTAACACCAAACTTTTCTTTGCGTACTGGCCGGTCCTCCTAACGGTATGACATTCCCTAAACCATTATCCTTCAATATCTGGTTGTTTTTATCTTTGACTTTCTTCGCGTACTCTGTCGACAGGTGATAAATCTTTAAACAAATACCCTCGACGCTAGCTTTCACCGTTTCCGTCAGATGCGGTTGACATTGCCGTTTCAAATGTGCCAGGCGATCCTGAAAATCATCGAACGTAGCACCGACCGTTCGTCTCAACCATTGAAAAGTGTCCTCTGCGTTCCACTTGACCACTTTTCTACTTTCAGACGAAGCTGCTCTTGATTCTATCATTTTTTTAGCCGCCTCTGCGTACCGTGACAGTTGTTTCCTCGCGTCACCAGTGAACTTCGGTCGGACTAATTTGATTGGGATATCGTTCATGATCTCACGGTACATGGACATAGAAATTTCAGGGAAACACTGACTCGGTAAGAGAGGGTCTGATCCACAGTCTATAACTTTTCTTTCCATTAACCATCTGTTAAACGAATCTTTAGGTGCGTCGATCGACTCTCGAGTGTGACACAGTTCTTGATAGCATTGCCTTAACTTTGCGAGCAAGCTGCAACGTAACGCTTCTGCTTCTGGATGAACGTGCGGCAAATTTGACGGTGCTCTTTCGTATATTATAACATTTGTCGGAATCTCTAAGTCCCATGGGCCTCTGTTGTTAAATCAGAGAAGTTGGAATATTGCGTTAAAATGCTATCGCTTTAATAATATCTTATCCTAACACATAAATAGTAGAGGTCTGCGAGAACCCGAAATTGTCGGGCCGGGACGGGTTCTCGAATATATCGGGATTCTCGCGCACCTCTAGTAAATAGTGTGCAATTCAAATAGTTTGAACATACGCCAAGACAAACTTCTTTGCGGGTGGAACAATACTGTCCTCCGATGCTCTACGCTTGACTGTTGTTCCTCCGGAGGGGATGGCCCCATTCCCAGGAACAGGTTGCACACCACAGATACCAAGAGGATCCGTAATCGGATCAAACTACAAAATAAATGTAATTAATTCACATATACTATTAACGATATATAAGTTCAGGTTATACCTTAGTACCTGAGGTTTCAAAGGTGGTACTACCCATAAAGACTCTCCAGTTAATTTATTCCAAAAATATGGTCGATTCTCCCGTTTACTCCAGAACTTTTTCCAGCCTTGTTGTTGAAGTTCTGGCGAAAGTTCAGAGTCTGGAAATGATCCTGGTGGTGTACCCTATAATTCAGAATATTAATTCCTTTATGGGAAAACATTTATAGTGCTACATCAACACTGTTTATATTTACTTAGATTAACACAACTTACAGAATATTCACTTACAATCGTATTTGCGCACTGTGAAATTTTCATTATTTCCAATTCTTACAATTATCATTGTGTAATCATACAATTTTATTAGCAATAGACGCACTGACATTGTCGTAACAGTTTTCTAAGAAATCTATTGTTGTTAAAAATCAAAGCTTTTGCAAGAGATAATAAAATTAAATCTTCTCTCGGAATATCACGCTAATTTGAAAAAAAACATGAAAGAAATTGTTCAGCGTATCACAAATTATGTTATGTGTAATAATCTAGTCATATTTCTACCATGTATGTAGTGATTACTATGTTTTGTTATGGATGAGATTCGTGTTGATGTTCTGTGAAAGAAATTTGTTTTTATAATATCAAAACACTTTATATATTAACGAAAATACATATAGAAAGCTGAAAATATTAAAAACAAAGGAAACATGTATTGCGCTATTGTTATTCTTGAAAAGTTCTTGAAACACTCTGAACGCGTCAGATTAATTTATCATACATTTATAGTATATGGTTACCTGTGTCAATAAGGCTGGTTGTTGAATATGACCAAGTTGTGAACAGTGGTCCGGTATAGTTTGCGCCGAGCTTAATATAGGTGCTTGAAGTTTTACAGGAGTAGGAACTATAACTTGTGCAACCGTAGGATTTGTATCTTGTTGTAACGTCTGATGATGATGATGCATAGTGGAATAAGAAGATGCAGATTGTCCAGACAATGTTTCCCACGTAGAAGTATTAGGTATATCTTGTTTTCCTCCACTTACTTCATTCATTGTTTGATTTTTGTTTTGGAGTAGTGTCTACGCTATGTAGAACATTCAACAAAATGTATGTGTAAATATTGCTGCACAATTTATACATTTCAGAGATAAAAATTCTCATTCTCGTCACATCGAAGGAGTTAACTTGACTAATAGTTCGTATTTTAAGCAATTTGTCACAGAATTTGATAAAAAAAAACATGTTTTTATTTACTCTCACAGTAATTACTGTTTCGATGAAAAAATGTATTAATTCTTTCACAATTCAATTGCACACAATAAAAACTGGACAGGCTTGTAATTTTCATTAACTTAGCGAATATAAAACTGGATAAATTCTGTGACAACATTTCGTAACTCAGTGTTTGTTTACATGCTACGAAAACACTCGATAAATTCACGGTTTTTCGCGAACTGGAGTTGCGGAAACATGAAAAAATGATTGGATCGTCGAGGTAGAACTTACAAGGATCAACAATATCCCGATTTCGTATAAAATTCGCAACAGAACTTAGAATTCATTCATGATTTGTGAAATTTGACGCAACGACCTCCACCCGTGAGATACCATTTGCTTGAACTGAAATTCTGACGACAGAGAAGTTAAAGCTTTTATCACAACGGATGATAAATTCGTGTGAAAGGAGATAATTGAGTGCGTTGAACAAGGCATTAAATTAATATTCGTCTCAGTCAAACGTCACCGCAATTTATTATTGTAATTTATGCTTTTATTATTGAAATGCGTCGCAAACATATGTAACTGCGCAAATAATATTCTTAAGCCTGGACATTTATAATATGGTGTTGGTGATTTATTTTCAAGTGATCATTTTTAACGGTACATGAAAATGTCACAAAATGTGGAAATGGAAAGTACAATTTATTTAATATAAACATGAAAATAATGATCTTTAGATCATTTACATCCATATATTTTATTAGTGTGAGTTTTATCATTTATGACCATTTTTGTGTTACCAGTGTTACCACACCACGGAAACGTATTTATTGTAAACTAATCTTAATATATGGTTCATCATATTACCGTGCGCGCCCCAGATAATAGCTGGCAAAACGTATTCGTTCTAACACTAAGACGATTCTTCGGCCAATAGCGATCCCCTACCATCATACGCAATTTTGCTATTGGCCGAAGAATCCTCTTGGATTTAAAATGAATAAACTTAGTTAGAATACGAATACACTATATGATTTTAGAACGGCGCTAAATTCAAATTGTAACACTTATTAATAATTATGTTCATTCATGTTACCATCGCAAAATCATTGCTTCAATGATCAAACGCGCATAAAACAAATGTAATTAACCAATTATATTAGTTCATACAAATAACTATATATAATGCCATAATTAAAATTGGAGATAAAAAACATATGAAATTCTACATTATCAATTGAAGATACAAGGACGTAAAAGATCACTTCTGTTTATGAACTCAAGCTATAAAGACGTAAGTACTTGTAATAATGTAAAACATACATTTATTAAAATAAGTTATTGTTTGATTGAAATGTTACAATTCTTGTTCTTGTTTCATTATAATTCTTATTCTTGTTTTCTTCAGATTTACGCTTTAAATTCAAGTTATTGTTTAAATTTCGTTTATTCATTTAGAATAATATATTCCATATGAAAAATTATTATGTCAAGCCGCCATATTGTATACGATATTTGAACTTGATTTATATTAATATAAATCAGGTTCGAGCTGAGTATATTAGTACTCTACGGGGACCAATCCACGATCCCGAATCTTGTAAAAAGTACAAGTCCCTGAAAGATCACGCAACACTACATATATAAAATTCATAACAACACACAGGTTATACACCACTTTGTGTCATGAGTGTATCGATATTCATTTAGCGATTCCTTTCTACTACCTTTTTACCTAAGGATTGCGCGGCCAAATCAAAGCAATATGGCGGCTTGACATAATAATTTTTGATACGGAATATATTATTTTGATTGTAACGAAATAATCGTCCCGCGTTTCTATTAAATTATTCTTTGATCGGTTGTTAACAGGAAAGTACGTTGGCCCGTGTAAATATAAACGAAACGTGTTCGCGAGCCGGCTGAAAACGAGGTTTCCTTCATTTAAAACTGAACAGTGCTTCCAAAATTTATTTTATTAATAGACGCAAAGATGTCCTTAATTACTGAATTAAACTAACATCATTGTGCAGCGAAGTTTAGTGTTGATCAACAGTTTTCTATGAAGAACTATGTCGTCAACACAAAGCAAAATGCGAGGTATAGAAATATTATATTTTAATATTTCTCTGCACTTTATATATAATTCGTGTACATTTTTCATTAATATTTATACCGTGCATATAATACGATACTTGATATTTTACACTGGTTTTAAAATACTTTTTAATTGCAAATGCAGGTCCAGGAAGACCACCAAAATCAAAAAACTCTTGTACATGGTGTGGAGAAACTAAACAGCCCTTAAAATATGTTCTTCCTACGCAACATGGAAAAAAAGAATTTTGTTCTGAAACTTGTCTGTCTGAATTTCGTAAAGCTTATGTGCGAGGAGCATGCGTCCAATGTGACAATGTTATTAGAGGCACACCTGTACGATTGGAACAAAAAGATGGACCTATAAAAGATTTTTGTTCCTCGTTTTGTTTGAACAAACATCAGAAAAAGGAAGGGCAAAACGATGTGAAAAAGAGTTAGTAATTTATAGAAGTTGTAACTTTTGTATTTATCTTTTATTTATTTGTGAAGCATTTTTTTAATATTTCACTTTCCTTCATTAGATAATAGGGACCAATCGTCACCTGCACCAACTATTTCGCCACCAGGTTTATTGAGTGGAAATAACGTTCCATCTACGACCCAGTCTTTCACGAACTCTAATAACCATACAACTATATCTCATTCTCCATCAACTTCTACAGGCCCATTTCAGTACGAAACATATCAAACATTCGATTGGGATCACTATTTGAAGGAAACGAACAGCCAAGCTGCACCCACTGATTGCTTTAAACAAGTATGATAACTTAGTAAATTGAATATCAGATAGAAAATATTCATTATTTATAACAATGAAATTTTCTTTTAGCATGAAGTTCCACCAACCAACGAATTCAAAATGGGTATGAAGTTGGAAGCTCTCGATCCTCGTAATTTAACGTCAACTTGCATTGCAACTGTAGTCGGTGTCCTTGGTCCACGACTGAGATTAAGACTAGATGGTTCGGACAACAAAAATGATTTTTGGCGATTAGTTGACAGCAACGAGATTCATCCTATTGGTCATTGTGAAAAGTCTGGTGGCATGTTGCAACCTCCATTAGGCTTCCGAATGAATGCTTCCAGTTGGCCCATGTTTCTTTTAAAGACTTTAAATGGAGCGGAAATGGCACCTGCAAAAGTATTCAAACGTGAACCAAAAACACCACGTTCCAACATGTTCGAAGTCGGACATAAACTAGAAGCCATAGACAAAAAGAATCCACAATTAATATGTACGGCTACTGTTGGTGCTGTGAAAGATGATATGATTCATATTACGTTCGATGGCTGGCGTGGTGCTTTTGACTACTGGTGCCGCTATGATTCCAGAGATATCTTTCCTGCTGGATGGTGTTTTAAAAGTGGACATCCACTACAACCACCGAGGCAAAAATGTAAAACATATTTTGATGTTGGCGACATTTATATGTGACAATTAGAAGTGTGCATGAACCAAAAAATGTCGGGTCGAGAATTTTATTTGGGATCGGGAAGGGTTTACGAAAATATCGGGATTATTCCCGAGAATGTTCGAGAGTATCGGGCTTAGTAGAATTCTTGAATATAACGGATTCCGACCCGTCCTGACCATAACCTGATATTTTTCGATTCTTGCATACCTCTAGTGATAATGTATTTTATAATATATATGTGTGAATCATTGTAGCAACAGGGCCTAATAGGTTTAAATCCAGAATCAGTAACGTTTTACCGGTAATGGCGATATCTGGCGGAGGTACTAATGGAGAACCAGCTGTGGCTTTAGTAAGTCCTGCAGGATCGAGTGCTCCTCCGCAACCAGCTACAGAACCTGATACTAGTACAGCTAATACCAAACCACATTCTTTAGAGAATGGTATGCCTTGCTATGTCTACACAATTATTTCGTTGTTGCTTACTTATTGTTTTTTGACTCATTACTTCTGTTATATTACAGTTACAATTTATGTAAACCACAATTGTACCTGTGGTCCTTACTTTGATCCTCGTAAAGTAAAAGCTATGCCAGCACAATTTGGCACTGGTCCCATATTAAATGTTACAAGAGATATATTTCAAGCTTTCCTGATGGCAGCAATGAGTCCAAGACAAATGTTAAGCTTATTAAAACGTGGTGAAGGAGAAACCATAAGCTTAATCTTAGAGAGTAAACCTACTTCTGTTAGGTTACCAATATTTATGGAGGAAGAGGATTTTTATATATACATAAGGCGACAACTTGAAGATCTCTGTGCATGCGAACACATGCTGTTCAGGCGAAAAGAATCTTGTAATAAATGTCCAAATAGTCAGCAACCACAATCTACGAATAACGAAGAAACAGTTGCTACTCCGACAACAAATAATAATACCACGGGAGAGAAGAGGAGATGGCAATCTCAAAATCAACAAAATTTATCGTCGAGTATTCCGCAACAACAAATACAACAGAATTCCGTGCCAAGTACAAATAATTCAACGTTATTGTCGCCGACACCTCCAAAACAACCTAAGAAATCTGTTCCAGGTAAGTAACTAACCGCTAAAAGTTGTAAGGAACCACATACTTTGTTTTTATCAATCTTTGTAAGTTGTGAGAATTCCCATATATACCAATATTTTCCAAGACCAATATATGTCCCCAATATTTTCGGGTTCTCGCACACCTCTAGTTGCCATTAAGGTTAGAAAAATATTATTATTATTATTATTATTACTTTAATCAGAACTTGAAGCTGCAACATCAACTACACAATCTGAAACTTCTACGAATCGTACAGCTTCCACCGAACCAGCAGAGTGGACTATCGAAGATGTAATACATTATATTGGCGTCACTGATCCCGCATTGGGTCAGCATGCAGATTTATTCCGGAAACATGTAAGCTACTAAACATATTACCATTTTAGACATTTAAATACGATTTCTGTATTTGACAATATCAAAACAATATAAGTAATGTATTTCACCATTTGTAAACAGACAAACGATTTCGTTATGGACGTCGTAATACAATAATATTGAACTGTTTTCAGGAAATCGACGGCAAAGCTTTATTACTTTTAAATTCCGATATGATGATGAAATACATGGGATTGAAACTTGGGCCAGCGCTTAAAATATGCAACCTGGTAAATCGTATTAAAGGCAGAAGACATATTCTTCTATGACTTTGTTGAATATCAGACTATGTATAGTGAGTTGGATCAACCCATTACTTATCTGGCTGGTGAAATTTGTTTTCATTATTGAAAACAATCTAATATATAAGTTGTTAAAACAATGTGAATATATTGATTATAAAATTTTCGAAACTTATTCATTTATCACTTATCGTAGGCTTTAAGTGAAACAAATCAAAGTTTAACTTTATTTTAGTATTTAAACGGTTTTATTCTCAAAGAAATGTAAAATTACATTAGTTACGTGAATATAAAACCTTTTTCTTTTGTTTTTCTTTTCGGATATGATTAGTAACAACATTTCTCTGCTAAGAGTTCTAATTAGACTAGTTTATCCAACTCTATTTACATACTATTATTAAGTACGGGACTAAGGAAGCACTTTCGCAGTGCATTTGTCGCTACGCAACATTGTCGTAGTCTGTATATTGTTGCGCCAGGGAGGGTGCCGCCACATAACGTAATGGTCGTTCAAAATCAATAGTGATAAAATCAATCTAGATAACGCAAGACAAGAACGGCTCATTAACTCTATTTAGAACGCTTCTCGGTACCAGAGAATGCTTCATGCTTGTCAATCGACAAGAGAAGACTTTTTTTTTATCAGTTTTCGTAACAAACAATCTTTAACACTTTGTGTGCCACGTCGGTCATATATGACCAACACACCATTTTTTTTACTAAACTTAAAAATCAAGTTTTATTCTTTATTAAGTAAATCAAATGTTAGTAAGATCTATAAGGTGTGAGAATGTTACATAAATTATTGTTATGATCAATTTTGTTTTTTCTATTTTCGTATTACAAAATAAGCTTTTTGATTTTGTGTGACTTTTATGGGCATTGGCGTGGCACTCAACGTGTTAGTAATGAATATTTATTTTTGACTGAAGACTTTAACAAGAGACCCGTATACATATGTATAACTTTATATTATGTTCTTTATGTCCTTATTCTCCATTAAGATTGCTTTAAATCTGTATTCAGCACTGCTTTTATTTCCATTTATCAACATACGGTTGTAACTGTAGTTTCGAAACGCTGTTACTCACATTTTTTAAGCAACTTAACACCCGTTTTATTTTCTCGATCGTATGATCTTTCTCTGACACAGTGAAGATCGGTTATCATTCCGTTGAATATTATAACGGTGTCGTCCCCATCTGATAGCTAAGATGCTTGCAGTAACTTTAGCCTTTTTATCAGCATGACCTCCTCTTTCAGTTGGACACTGTATGCCTGGGTCATCTGATGTAATGGACCGCAGTTCTTTCAATGAGTGCTCGGTGGCTTCAAATATTGCAATAATTATATCAACTGTTACTATCGTCTGGTAAAACATTTATTAGACCAAAAAGCTGAAAAATAGTCGAATTTTCAAAGGCCAATTTTATCTAAGCCGATTTATGTAAGCGTTGCATTTTGAAGCCACTTGGTTTCGACTTCTTGTCTTATATGTTCTTCTACAGATGACCTGTATGAAGCTGTATACTAACCTTTCTTCTTGATCATGTATGACTCTAACAATGTAGGCTGTGTTTAAATCTTCCAAAGCCCGCAACAATAGTTCCTCTTAGGACTTTAGTATATTTGACGATCGTTAACTGATTTAATAAGTTCATTTATAACTCGTACACTGTGTTGTCAATCTTCTTTGCGCACGAGTTGACTAAAATTTTGGGTCAATTGTTTTTACTGCAGAATCCTGAAATACAAAAGTTCAAATGAATTTACAGGCTGTACTCTTGTCGACTGGCGAAAGAATCTGTTATTAACATTTTAATAAATTTTTGTAATTGTTTCCTAATGCAATCGCGGCTCCCCAAGACACCGTAACAATATATTTTCTTGACAAGACCGATTATTGCCTAAGTTTGTGTCATAAGTATCAAAGGAGAATGTATACTTGGAAGTTTACTTTATTATTTCGAACAATATGTCATTTCACGTAACTATTTTCCAAATGTAACATGTATCAACGTATTTATGCTAAAGCAAAGTTTTATATTTTGCGCATTTCTATTTAGAAGAATAATTCTCTAAAAACATACATGTACAAAGTGTAATTACTGATTTTTGTTTGATATTATAAACATTTACGAATTATTAAATTTGTATACAACCATTCTATTTGCTTACAATGTATTAACATCTCGATACAGTATGGTTTTATAAATGCTACCAATATTTTATTTCATATTCATTATACATATAATATGTAATTTCTATTTTTGAATACATTGTAAATATAGTTCTGAAGAGTTTCAAAGTATTACACATAATAAATTCATCATATTTAAATTCATAAACGGAAAAACTGCAGTTGTAAAATCAAAAGCTTATAATTAAATAATATTATTTCCTTTTTTCACATTTCTTTGACACCTTATCACACTTCTCCACGACTAATCGATACAGAAGTATCAAAACAAATTTCTTTATCAAGACCGATTTTAATTATGAAATTTAAGTAAAATCGAATCGCCTGTGTCATACTTTTGCGATGTTGCATTCCTAATAATAATTGTATTTAGAACATGCACTATCGTACTTTATGCGCATAAGTGTCTATATTTTTTATATTACTATTACTCCCTTGTAAAAAGAAAGCCTTTAAAATATTACACGATTATATTCACTAGTAGATCAGTATTAGTAATTTCATTGAGAACTTTTATGAAAACGAAGTATATGTTTCATAGCCAGGGGCATTACATGGTATTACACTGCTTCGTTTTCATTCTCTTTCTTATTTCGAGTAGCACATGCAGATAATACCGAGTGCATTAGTATAAATGCAATTCTTATTTCATCATGTATATATAACAACTGTTAATGTATGCAAAATTATCACTGTGATACATTGCATAATTATAATATTGAAAATTAGTTATTAACTATACATATATATAAATGTAAGAAACAGAATATTTTCCCACTAAATTTGAATTAACTTTAATCACGCTAAAAAGAGTTGTACATATCTGCAAGAAATTATGCATGTATACAGATATAGCATTTTTAGAGTAATCTCATTCAAATACATTCTCAATTATATTTCACTTAATCTTAAATTGAAAAACACAAAGATAATATTATTAATGTGAGATACATGTGTCATACGTAAAAAGATTAGTGTAAAATAAAGTGATTAAAAAAATGAATTACTGTTGCATAAGTGGTGTACTTTTAAAGTATAAGAAGAGATCGAATGGACGACATTGTTTTACTATAAGTGATAGTATGAAATTAAAAAATTGATTTTATATTGCAATTCTTATCAAGAATTGTATCAATTATATGTCATATTGGGTTGAAGTTTTGTGTGAAGAATATTTTAATTGGAATACAGTTATCTTTTTAGTTGGTCGTACACAAAACGTAAAAAAAATTATTACGGGAATGTCACTGTTAGTACAAGAATATATTTCTTATAAAATTAATTTTTTTCTATTTTTAGCATAATTATTTACAATTTTCACAAATTTCATTTGCTATAGTAATTGACGGTTATAAAATAAAAAGAGACTTATATATTTAGTATATATATACTAATTGCTTAATTCATTTTATTTCATTGCATTCATATAATTGTTGGAAAGCTTTAAATAATAAAATTTCTTACAATAAAATATTTTGAAACATACAAAAGAATACTTATATCGACAAATGTCGATACCATACCGCAAATGTTTTATATTTACTGAAGTACAAATTATATGTAATAATTGTGAATTTTTATTAATCAAAATAGTTACATAAGTAAAAATGTGTAGTATAAATAAACTTATAATCTATAATGAACATAAGAAATTGAAGAAGATAGAAATAATATGTATTAAAAAGAACTGTTTTCATTTATTAAAAATAATTTCACTCGATATCGGAATCATCTGAATTCGCAGTATTAGATCCTCTAATCGTCTTAGGCTTTACAACTTGCGATAACCATGGTTTTTTGCCATTTTCTGAAGAGTAGTTTTCTTCGTATTTTATTACACCAGAAAGTGCAATTCTTTTCTCCAATGTTTCTGTTGAGAAGTCATCGCAATTTCCTAGTTCAGTAAATCCCACAATATAATCTTTAGTTTTGTTATTTACAATAAGGGAAATTGTAGGAATGATTCTGATTTTCAAGCGTTCTGAAAATAGAAAAATTAATCTTACTACTGAAATATTTTGTAAGCAGTGACTAGCTAATTAAAATAACCTTTCGTGGTTTGTGAATAATTTAGGAATTACCAGTTAGAAATGGACACCGCTCTACATTTAGTTTACAAAATCTTGCTTCTACATGATTTTTTGCAAGAATTTTGAGATGGTGATCCACTATCTTGCATCTGGGTGAATCGTCCTTATAAAACAAACAAACTATGTTTTCAGACTTCTTCGATACCTCGAAAAATTCCTTCTCATCATGTACCTCCATATACTCTCCATGACCCTAAAGTAACACATAAAATATATATGTGAATCATATACAATGAATTATATACTGCTGAGCAAGATGTATTACCAGTGACAACCAATTTTGCTTTTGTTGCTGAAGTAATTTTAACTTCTTTAATCGAGCCTCACGCAACTTCTCAAAGTCATTAATATCTAAATTGTCTAATTTCTGTATCTCATCGTCTAATTGTTTTTCGATGCACTTTGTCACTTCTCTCACTTTTTGTTCTAAAACAGCTTCCATCTCTAAAAATAAAATTTGAACAGGTTATAAATGATATTGTTAATATCGTGAATTTAACATTATTGTTGTTGCAAACTTTACGTACAATTCTTACATTTAGTACGAGACACAACGTGACAAGAAAATTCTTAGTTAGATGAAACAAATTAATTCATTCACAAGTAAATAAATAAACATCTTATAAAATACACATAAATTGTTATTCGATTTCTAGTATTGTACATAAATTTTCCAGAATTAATTTACTAAAAAGGAGTAATTCTTACTGATTCGTTCTTCGCGTGACCGTATAAGGAAATCAACGTTTCTGTCAAATTTTCGGCCGGTCAGACAGAGAAAAAGATATCTCTACCATTTATGTAATCAAAAGTATGTCTTTCTTCCTCGTATAGTCCGTATAATTTCAATCGGGATCACGAATTTCAAAATTATTATTTTCTCGAACTTCTTCTATGTTAAGAAATTTGTAGCAGTAAGAAATTTTAAGCAGTCAGAGCACGAGTTTTACTGAAACATAGGCGCATAATGGATATATATATTTAATGACGTAAAGGTAAGTTCACTGAAAAATAACATAAGACGTAAGTAAGCAAATGACATACACAATAACCTATATACATTTAATGTACCGTAAAATTTTTATCTCGATCTTTGCTAATATATTACAAATGTTTTCTTAAATATTGAATAACAAAGTAGTTTTTATATTTTTTTGATATATGTATTGATAGATGTACATAGTAATTGGAAAAATTATAGACTATTGAATTTGTGCATGTAGTTTATTATTTTCGTTATTTTGACGTTTGTGTTCATATAATTTTGATCTAATTTAATAATTATTTGAAAGGGTGTTAAATTATAGTTATACGGGGTGTTTGACATCAGGTGGGAGAAAATTTAAGGCATGATCCTTTATAACAGTGTATAAACGAAAATCAGAAATAGAAATATTCAACTTTCAGCTTTGTGTTTTATTATTAAAAATTGAAGATCTCGACAGAGAGCATATATCTCGATTTACTGTGACATATCGATGATTGTGACATACTGTATGAGAAAAAGCGAGATAAAAGATGGCTCACGCGATGTTATTGGTGAGCTTTAATTATTAACAACTTCGAGACAAGGCCGAAACTGCAATCTGTTTACTTTTGATTTTCGTGTTACAGATATATTGTTATGAAGGAATCATTTGTTATACATTCCATTGAGAAATAGAAAGGCGTAAAGGCGTTGCATTTTAGTTTGTACAAAAATATATATTTCATTTATATATACATGTATACGCAATATATTCTAGTATAAAATTACCAAATAGCATTCTGTTCAACAACCAGTTGAACCAAATTCGAGGTACGATTCTCTATGAAATTATAAGATGATAATCAATAACTAAATTATTGAATTATTGTAAAATTATTGCACATGTGCAATCGTTCTATGGCGCAACATACGTGTGTGTACACTATCGACACTTTTGTTAAAAAAGCCATCCTCATAAATCATGAATCAATGAGTGAAGTTCAACTGTTAACAGGTTTGAATTTAAGATGACGTAAATACATGAATTGAACAGAGAACCTTTTGTTCTTACATTGCAGATATGCGGATTGCCTACCACCAGGCGTGCATTTTGCAAAAACTTATTGCAAAACATTTCATTACAGTACTATATACAGAACTTTTACGAAGACAAAACTTCTATCGTAACTTTTGACGTGTCAGAAAGTATTCTGAACAGTCTCTGATATTTTCAATAATAATGGGTTGATATGCTCCAACTGCATTTCCTAATCCCCACCATTTTAAGAACTACTCGACAATTGGCCGACATTTTGACAGTAACGATTAGTTAGCCAATGAGAACGAACACAGATTTTTGTGGCTTCATAGCTGCAACTCGTATCTCCAGAGTTGATTGTTGTTAAATTGTACAGATATATATATATATATATATTTATCTTGGTAATTGATCGTCCACAAACACCCTATTCTTCTTGTTATAGTTTATTCAACAATAACAATAATTTCAACGCTTATAAGATATAAATAATTATCGATTGATCTAGTCGTATCTCCTTCGATTAGTAAACTTAAAACGTCATCGGTAATGCACGTAGATAAAAGAACGCATATTTTTGCATAAAATGATTTTTCGATTAGCAAAGAATTTGATCGGTGCATAAAATCGCATTCTGCAGGAATAGGATTAAATTTTCTAATCCCGTGGAGAGGGCTTTATGATTCTAGTTACGGTTCAGTTTCACACAGTTGTCGACTTGTTACACAGTAATAAAGATGGCGGATGTAATGCACGGGTAGCTGACGTTTGCTTCGATACGCGTGTTAAACGATTTTTCCGAACAGTCCAATTGACATATTGCCGTGGGGTATATATGCGTGCGTGTTGTGCCTAGTGCGGTGTAAATTTTCACTGGCAAAATGTGTTAGAAATCCAGTTAATATGAGCGAAGGAGCGGATTCATTGACGTCGATCTGCGAGAATTCGCTTACGACCTTGAAAGTTGATCCTGAGGAGGTTGATCCTGAGAAACTCCCTCCAAGGATAATATCGCACAATACTAGGAGGCCACGGTTCGGCGTAAGCAATACTCCGCTTTCCCCCTATATATTAATCGATGGGAGAAAATTACGGAGCTCGTTGGCTTTCACCAAGAAACGACCTCCGCGACGAGTGAGTTTTCCTGAGAATGACAATCTTTTGGTTACGGGGTGCCTGGAGCCTGCCAATCCTTGGAAGCTCGGTAAGAACGATACCCTCGACTCCTACACGATTTTCATGGTCATGCCTCGATAGCAATTGCGTTTTATCAATTTTACTTTTCCTTTTCATAATCGTAGTAACATGGAGCTCGTTCGGTAGAGACCTGTAGAGCTTGTCATCGGCAACAATGAATAATCGTTCAGTAATAGACCGACTTACGCTCATAAATATTTGAAAGTCTCTTAGAATTTCTATCGTTCGAAGTTAGTCGAATATACGAGGAAACTTGTAACTTAGGCGTTTAGTGAAACTGCAAATCTACAGTTAAGTGTATTAAAGGAACGGAAGATATATTCTTGTTCGAAAATATTGCAGTGTTACAAATTATAAATTTTGTTTGCGACCCGGTAAACGAATATCTGTAGATAGATTTTGGATAGTGTTTAAAAAGAAGAAAGATTCTAAATGTTCTAGGAAATGCTTGCATTCAACTAATTTCCTTTTTAATAGTCTTGAGTTTGAATTGTATAAGAATTTATTGTACAAAGTTGCATTTAATTTCACATAATGTATCGACGAGAGACTTCTATCTCGTTATGTACAGGGTGTCCAAAAAGAAAGGGGTGATTTTTAAGATGGTTCTAAGCACTTTTTTCCTTTGCCAATTCGCGCGGAAACGCTTTGTTTTCGAGTTATTAACGAAAAATACGGACCAATCAGAGCGCGGCTACAGCGGATAGGTTCTGGCTCGGCCAATGGCTACGCCACGCTCAGCGGGACCTGTCGCCGAGCGGGAATTCGTTCTCCGTAGCCGTATTCTGATTGGTCCGTGTTTTTCGTTAATAACTCGAAAACAAAGCGTTTCCGCGCGAATTGGCAAAGGGAAGAGGTGTTTCGAATTACCTCAGGAATCACCCTGTTCTTTTTCCTACACTCTTTCTGGGACACCCTACGGGGTATTTTATTTAATTGTATATTTTAGTTCGAAATAGTATCAATTTCAACTCGTGAGACTTTTGCAATTGTAAATGTTTTTATACGGCTAAAGTGTATTGCAGTGTAATTGCATTTTAATGTGAACATAAATTTACTTTTATTTATATATGTGTATATATATATTTGTTAATCTTATACAATATTTCGGTTCAATATTCTCTATCGCATAGTTTGTTACATCATACATTCACACGTTTGAAAGATGTATTTCTTTGTTTCATAGTTTTCAGTTGCATTTCTATAGAGTAGTAGGATATTTGAAGAAATAAAAGAATTGATCCATTTTATTGGAACAATCTGTATAAATTAATGCAATAACTTCTTTAAATATTACTTGAACATTGTTTTAAAGAAGTTATTAGTATACGAAAATGTAATGTAATGTGTCAGTATAATTCTTATAATTATTTACTTGCATAGTAATAGGGACTAAGCAATTAGGTTTTTTATAGGTCATGTCAAGTGAAGAACATCTAAGATTTCACAACGCGAACCATGTACTAATTATAACTTTGATGCAATATTAAACTATGCGCAATGTATAATTAACTTGTAAGTTACTCTTAAAGTACAATACTCTTTACGAAGCAGATTTTTGTTATCAAGAGTACTGTTAATTTTATTATTGTTTCATTGTTAGACACAGTCGAATCGAAAGTGTTTATGTAAAAATTTGCATCTGAAATCTGAGTTAACAAAAAACAGATTAATGTCTAAATGAGATTGAATAAAAACATTTTATCATGCACATGTTATGTGTTGTTACATTATTATATTAATACGTTCTCTGTGGAAAATATGAAAAAATAAAACAAAAGAAAATGTAGAGCTTTTGAAGTTGTAGTAAACTTAATTGTAAAACTGAGCCGAGTATATTTAATTTCGAAAATGTGATTTATATTTACGTTAAAATGAAATGCAAGTAAATATTTGGTTAGATTCTTAAAAGAAAGATGCTGAGTTGATTTTGTCTTGATCCTTTCCTTCCAGGGTCAAATTTATCAACTTGCTTAGTTGTGATAGTGAGGTGAACATTCATGGAAATATAGACACTAGTTAATGATCAAGTCCTTGCTACAAATGAAAAACTTGGTGAGTCACCAATGAATACCGCAGCGAACGTGTTAAGAAATATTACGTTTACGAAAGAAAAATATCGATTAATGTACAAAATTCAGTTTCTAAACTGTATTGCTAGCAGTACATATTTAGTATTGAGTAGGTTTAAATGTATTGATATTCTACAGTTCTATAAAAACATCTTCCATCAATCATTTAATTCTTAATAATGTTAATCATAGACTTCATAACGTTCTAACAATCTATCAATTAATTGTTCACAGCTGAAAATGTGAACCGTGATGATTTAATCTCAGCATACAAGGAATCCTGTATAAAACATAACACCAATCCTCTGGAAACTGTTATAAGCCAACTCCAGGTAAAAATTCTTTCTTCTTTTAATCATTGTATTCTGTACAAATAATTTAAGACAAAAAAATATTATAGTTTCGGGAAAATATTCTCGATTGATTAGCTAATTATTCAGTTTTACACGGAAAACTGAGATTTCTACATGTGCATGAA
The DNA here is from genome assembly GCF_050948215.1 of Halictus rubicundus. Taxonomy (NCBI): domain Eukaryota; kingdom Metazoa; phylum Arthropoda; class Insecta; order Hymenoptera; family Halictidae; genus Halictus; species Halictus rubicundus. The sequence continues at coordinate 11,827,410 of NC_135159.1, read as the reverse complement.
AAAGCTTTCGTTGTAAGAAATTCAAATGGGATGCATGTAAATTGCTAATCAACCGGGATTATGTTTAAAAATAGTTTAAAGTTCAAGACTATAGAGGTACCGAAAAAAAGGAATAAGAAAATGTTTTCAAAGGAATATCACAGTGTGTTTGAAGCACACACAAATGAAAAGCAATTATTAGATTTGTGTATTATTATTTATTGCAGCTATAAAGGGATATTTATGATATTTACTGTTTGCGGTGTACCAGATTCTTATTGTCTTATTATTTAAAGTCGTGAACTTTAAATCTATTGATTTCGAACGAATTTGAATTAATTAGTATTATTATTTAACATATAATTGTGACTATATCTGTTAAATTTATTGTTGAATTAGACGAAGATCTGACTACGACTTTGATGCATTCTTCAACTAATTGTCTGTTTGTTAATATAAGCAAATGTTTGTTACTTTATTCTGAATAAAGTCATTAGCAAAGTTAATCATTTATCGTTTCATTTCATTGGATGTCTCGCTACTGTGTCATTCGACACACGAGCGACACATTAAGTTGCGAAAATGTGGGACGGATGAAGGTTAAAGTGTGTAGTGAAGTTGCGGAATGTACATAATGTGGAGGCTTTTGAGAAGTGTAATTGCATTTGATTACACACGCATTGGAATCGATATTAAATAACAATTTTCGATACAGACTTTAGATACATCCCAAAAACATTGTGAAGAACTTACATTAAGAGGACAAACATTAGATCCAAATGACTGTGAAGCATTGGAAGAAATTCTTAAGAGAATTCAATTTCACAAAGTTGATTTAGAAGCAACATCTTTAAACGATGAGGTACTGTGCTAAGCTACAATTTGCTTTGGAAATGTACTCCTTTGAATTTTGATTAATGTTTTGCTCTGTCTTTGATTACAGAGTTCTGTGATATTATTTGATATGTTAGAGTATTATGAGTCTGCAAAACAGTTGAATATTTCATCTAATCAAGGCATTGGAGAATATGGATGGCATGCATGCGCTAGTATGATAAGAAAGGTACACACAACATATTCCTCTGTAAATAAGACAATTTTTTTTAGGCTATTATTATTGTTGTTAAAGACATAGTAATATGCATGTAGGATAGTAGCAAAACCATTAGAAATTAACTCGAATGTGCATATTAAAATTTCTTTCTCCTTCTTTTCTTTTTACTATTGAATACATAATTAATACCGCTATTATTTGTCTAGACCCAATGTTTAGAACATCTTGAAGCTAAGGATGTAATACTTGATGAACAATACACGAGTATCTTGAGTCGTGCATTGCGATTAATCTGCCATCTACATGTGCTAAAATTAGAAAATTGTGGACTTTCAGGAAGATGTATCGTCACCCTAGGTATTTATTATGTGATATAGTTTGATCATTTTTATTATGGAATCGCTTTAAAAACTTAGTATCTTCAGAGAAGTAATAATTTTTAAAAGTGTGCTACTTCTACCAGTTTCAGCACTGAAAATGAACACTGGAATAAGGGAATTATATTTAGCTGACAATGGACTTAATTTGTACGATGCAATACAACTTGGTTCTCTTCTTAGGATAAATAATCATATACAACTACTTGATATTAGGTACGTATTGTTTCGAAACGTACGGCGTGCAAAACCTGTACATAGCTGAGGGAAAAAGGATTTAACATTTTATAATATAAATTGCATTTTTCTTTCAGCAATAATAACATCCAAGACGAAGGCGTGCGTGATATTCTAGAAGGACTTATTAATCAAATACACGAAGATAAGAGCGGTAAAGGCTTAAGCATTTTAGTGTTATGGAACAATCAACTCACAAAAAATTCGTCTCCCTATTTTTCACGGATTATAGTACGTAATTCTACGCGTTTTTATGGCACGGTTACAGTTAGGTTGTGTGTTCATGTATATTACGTTCGTCTTTATGCGTATAGGCATTGTCTAAAACATTAGAAACATTAAACATCGGGAAAAACATGTTGACCGATGAGTTGATATTTACTGTAAAAGACGCATTGAAAAAGAGCCGTACATTATTACAATTGGGAATACAGTCGACTGAGCTCACGTGCGATGGCGTTACTGCATTGTCAGAGATTATTGAAACAAACCAGGTTTTGCAAGTAAATATTAACAGCTTCGTGATACTTCATAATAAAATCAACGGCTATTTCACGTTAAATCTGTTTTCTTATTTTAGAGGATAGATTTACGAAACAATGATGTACGACTGACTGGATTAACAGCCCTGAATGCTGCTATGAAAACGAATAGAAGCATCACTAAAATAGATTTGGATGACAAACTCAGAACAAAAGTAGTAAGTAAACAAGAAAGTCTACAAGTCTACCGTCGCACAGTAGTCTGGAAACCCAATTTTCGTTTGAAAGAAAATAGATATCGAAGAGTTTTGAATGTTGATAGATTCCATGAAATTTCGAATTCCGGCCACTTTTTATGGGTTTCCAGGTGACTGTGCCTGGCATAGAGGAATACCTTTCGTTACATAACGTTGCCTGTTTTCTGTTAATAACAGGATGACCCAGACCAGACCTTATACACGCAGCTATTAACTGAGATTCAAGTCTGTTGTTCGGCAAACGAGCAGAATCGTATCGTAGAAGAAAACAACGAAGGTTCTGAAAATTCACGTCATAGCATCCTCTGTAGTACAAACTCTCGTAAAATCTCGCTTACTTGTCAAACACTTCCATGTTCTTTATCAACCGTGATTTCGATACGGAATAACGCACCAGGGCAAACGATGCTCGAACCGAAACGTATAAATGGAGGTCGTCTACGTTCCCCAGCCCTTAGTCCAGCCTCATCACCTATAGCGAGCCCGATACCAAGTCCTTCACGAAGTCGATTTGTGGTGTCCCGAGTGCCAGAAACATCATTATGTTCGACAGATTCCTCAGCATCTTCGTCACCAGTTACTCTCTCCCTTGAATCATCTACCTATCTCGCATCTTCCGCAAGTGGGCCATCTAGATTTCGTGTCTCTGTTGTTGAATCAGCAAATACCATTCTGCATAAACCTATCAATGTCGGCCCGTCGAAGGCTGACATTACGTTCAATCTAAAGTTTAAAGTCAATAGCGCGGAGTCGACTGATTCGGATGACTCCGTCGACGTGTTCGGATCCAAATTAGAAACGAGTAACGCTGCTCGGGTTGATGACAATTTCCGTGGCGCGTCAGGCAACGTGTCTCGTTTAATTTCGAATAACAAGGTAGAAGAAGAAAGATCTACGCCGCCGTCAACGAACGAGTCGGCTCGGTCGAAGGATGATCGAGAACTTGCCGAAGCTGTCGTCGAGATTCGAGTAGATGACAGCGCGGCTCCCACCGCTTTGGAAGACCAGGAACATCATGTACAGAATAACGAAACAAATATTCGAAATTGGCGGGTGGAAAGCGCAGCGACAACAATGAACAACACGGAAGTGCCGGATGATTTGAGAGAGACAAAGACATCTGCAATTGTAAATAAGGATGACAAAGATTCTACTGTTACAGCGAACAATAAACGAATGCTTGTTGACAAACAACCAGACACGAGCAGAAAACTAGCGACTACCGTTCAAAGCGAGAGAACAGAAGCGCAAACAAGGCAGCAGAAATCATGCATCCAGAAGCATACACCGAACTTGGAAAAGTTGCTCGCGCTCTTTCAAAATCCTAGCTGTCTTTTCTCTGGTAGCCAACTGAAGTTTAAAAGTACATTTCAAGATACCGCGAACAGTCTCGCGGCGGCTGAGAGCAAGTTACATTGTTACTTAAAGGAGGACAAAGACAGAAGCCGGAAAACCGAGGAGGCCGGAAGTCAACAGAGAACAGAAGACTCTTCGGCGTCGTCGAAAAGTAAACCGACAAAATCATTTAATATTTCACAGATGTTAAGCTTGAAAAGCTTCGCGAATATGTTCCCGTCGTTCAAGTTCGAAGATAATTTAAATATTTCCGAGCAGAGTGGCAAGTCTTACTCGGAACCAGTTACCGAGGTGAATCTTTTACTGAAACCGGAACGCGGGAATACCGACCATAACGATGACAATAAACAAATCAAGGTTCACATAGAAGGGCAGAAGATGAATCTTTACGCTGTGGATAATCAGTTGCTACCGAAAACTATACAATCAAAATACTACGTTGATCTTGTGAACGAAAGTTTTCTATTGCCCAGAAATTTTATTATTTCGAATATAGCAGTGGATAACTGTTTAAGGACTGCACATAATAGTTTCTTGAAACGTATTTCCGAGAATAGAAAGATGATCGTACCTTTGTCGAAATTTGTAGATAGTTACGAATATCCGGTTCTAGAAGCGACGATGAACGATGTGAAAATCGAAGACATAGAGGAAGTACTGAGCAAGGTAGATTCCATACTGATAAAAGAAACGTGTGATAAAACTTTAACGGACAGTATTAACTTTACTAGTGATAGTAATTCCTTGTCTTGTAATATAATGTATGATATGAAGAATGTAAATGATACGTATACTGTAAATACGCCTGAGAAAGTGCACAATTTAGTTCTATTAAACTTATGTCCGAAACACGACGATAGAGATCATTTTGTTTTCGACGTAGACAATAAGCGAAGTAATCCGGCGTGTTTCACATGTACAGAGAACCGCTTTTGTAATATATGTAATAAACCACTTGCATATCACAATGCGTTCAAGGTAAATATAGGAACAAATTGTCTACGCAATGAAGTTACCAAAATGCATAGTATTGATACCAATTGTCGTAAGGTGGCTTGTACAAATGTTCAGAATATGCCAAGCGAGCAAGCAGAGGGAAGTGATATTCGTCGTGTAAATAATAGTACGGATCGACGATGCGTCTCGTTAAGTGAAAAATCAAAAGCAAGAGTAACGAAGAAGAAGAAAAAGAGTTTTATGTACGATGATATTAATCTTGATTTTAGCGATGTTAGTACAGATTTAAGCACCGGTCACGAAGAGTACGTTACGAATACACCGAGAATACAGGAGATAACCGAATCGTTTAATATAGCGGACAACAAATACTTGGAGTTGAGTGACGTGAACGAGATGAAAGATAGATATCTTTTTATGGAAAACGCCATGGGCAATGCGCTTGGACAAACAGGCATCACGCCTGGATTCAGAACGTGTTCTTCTTGTACAGCAGACTTTAACAAGTCCATTCCCAAAGATCTTATATTTTACATAGCTGATGTTTCTTCTCTCGATAGGAGCTCCGTGGAGAAACTCTCATCGGACATTATTCCCCGTGTGAGTTCGAACGACGCTGTCACGTTAAAGAACTCGTTTTGTGCTTTACCTCAATGTAAGAATTCAAGCATGAATCTCGTCACCGAGGAGACAGAGAATATTTGTAATACCAATGAAGCTTCCAAAAGCGAGGATAATGATTTTTCTATACGCCGTAACACGCAGGACAACGCGCATTTTCATAGGAAACAAAAATTCCAAGAAAACGATGAGTCCGGAATGAAGTCTGAATGTTCCTCGATACGTACAAAAGTTAACTCCGTAGTCCATTCGAAAGAAGATGTATGCCTGTCGAAAGAGGATAGCGGTATAGGTGAGAATACTTTAGAGAATACATATATGTTCACTAAATTTGGATCGAACATTGCTCAACGTGTAAAATTTACAAGTCCAAATGCGATTAGTGATATGACTCAGAAATACCTTAATACGATTAAGTGTGCGGTTACCACAACCATGTGTTCAAAGGCAACAGTGAACACAAGGAGTAATATCAGAGTCGATATGATTTCTGATGAGTGTACTAATGTTGCCGACTCCTCATCGGTAATTCATGCGACAAGGTGAGTAAAGCACATTATGAGGATTGACGAAAGTCTACAATTTTTATATGATTCTAAATATTTGAGAAATTTTTGTGCTTCGCTGTACGAGTATGTGATTCAGTTATTTCGAACATTTCATTCAGGCATCGAGAAGTAACGCTGAAAATCTGAAAAAAGAAAGAAAAAATAGTATGAAACCTTTGGTAAAAATTTTATAAAGAGAATCGATAGTACATTGTATTATGTCTGCACACTTTTATACATATGTGAGAAATAAACACTACAAATTCTTTATATTGAAATTTACTTCTATCTGAAAAAATTCATTTAATTTTAGGAAAATTAAACTATTACTACTCTATCTTACTTATCATAAGATTTATGGTCATACAATTTCATTCACTTTCTCGTTAAGATAACAAAAAATTGTCATACACAAAAAGAAGTAATTTGACATTACTTGTAAATATGTAATATCTTATTATGTGAAGATTATTCTGTTTGTAAAACTGTTGATACTATTGTAAAACACTGTTTCATACCACTCGATATCTCTTTCATTGCTATACATGATAAACTAAGAATGGTTGACAATTGAATTATAAATAAAATGTGTAAATTCATCCATATACGATCATATGGCTTTACGGTGTGTAATACAACATAATGGTTTGTAAAAATAACTTGCAACGATTTAATGAAAAATATAATTATATATTGTAATAAATCAAAATTCGTGTAAATAATTTCTATCAAATTCGAATTGTATTTGTAAAACAATATTTCTATCTATGCTGATTTCAACACTATCTTATGTCTCGCTTGCAAATATTATAATAACTTTTGTTTAACTAATGAAGAAATCATATTAATTCTCCTCTAAAAAATACCTTAGTTTTTCATCATACTTATATAGATTCCTTTGCTAATACGAATGATAACTCTCTTTGCCTAAGTAATATTACATTTCTTTAACGTTTAACATATCGAAATAATATATTTCTTAGATAGAGATTCAGTATGATTTTAGTTAGAAAAAATGTCCAAATATTTGGATTATATACTTTTCTTTTTTCAATTTTGTACAAATAAGTTTTGGTACTGGTACAGCAAAGTAATACATTTTTAATTGCATTAAAAAAATCATGTTACTTCATTTGTTTCATACATAATCATTTTCTGTTGTGGAATTTTATTTGAAATATTTCATACAATCTCGCTTATATTGGTAATTTGAAAGTGATCTTTCCATCATGCATTGAATATTCACATTTGCCTCCCTTTTTGTAATCGAAACGAAGAAGCTCTGTCCGGCTTACTATAATAGCGTTGAATAAAGTATTCACTCGAGTGACAATTCTCACAGTATTTCATTATCACACGCTATGTACGGTGGCATTTCTTTTTTACTTTACTGTACTAAAACACTAACGATTAGTACCAATACGAATCCAATGTATGCTTCATTAAAATATTAAAAGTTTATTCGGTCATGCAATAAAAAGTATTGGTATGGTTTTTATAGCACAAAGTAAGACAGGAAATGTGGATGAGGACGAAGATGAGGAAATGGAAGATGTGGGACTAGACGCCGAAGAAAATGACACTTTATATGATTTAGATGATGAAATTGATGAAATTGATGAACTTCAAAAACTGACAATGGATCTTGAACCACAATACCAACGGTATGCTAAATGGCGAATTTAAAGAAACGTGCTGTTAGGTTGTCGTTAACACTAGACTTGACAGACCAGTAAAAATGACTGATGTCAGATGTTTTATTTTGCAATTATTAAAATTATAGAGAAGCTTTTATGGGAAATGATTGAGCAAATTTATTCGCTCAGACATACACCGTAATATAAAAATTACGCGAAAAATAAATAAATGCAGTCTTATTATTTTTATAAAGCAATACAAACCAGTCGCTTTTAATGCTCGGTAGTTCTAGTGTTAATGCTGGGTAGTAGTTATCTAAAATAGAAAAACAATTCGGGGAGCAGAAAACTGTTCCACACGAGTTGTTGCTTATTGTTAGCGAAGGAAAAGCGTATGAATGAGTCTTCACGATCTTCTTTGTGCAGAAGAATGGGCTATTTAATATCATTACTACAAATATCTTTGTTGTTTCTGCGAACAAAAAGATGTGCAAAAGAAGTTATTTAGTTCGATGGAAACAATATATTTCTAGTTGAAGTTGAATTTTTTTAAACACATAGTTTCCAAAATTTCAATCGATATTTTTCTAACTACTGATGGGAATCAAATTCAATTATATATATATGCCTTTTACGATTTTATTAAAAAAGAGGGTAAAAAATTGCGAAACGATTTTGCTAAAAAAATGTTGTAATTTACAACTTGTAAATGAGTTATATTTGATGACTACAATTGGCGAAGAGGCAGGTGAAAGAGATATATAACACGTAATCTAATATTATCTACGTCTATTAGCGAAAATTTTAGTAGATAATTGATTCTAGTCTGAGAACCTATTGATCTATCATAAACCGTACTGTGCATTCAAAATGTAGATACCACACCAAAAAGACGACGCGAATTGGATGGTTTATGATATACTATAAGATGCAATTTGAAAGAATTGGTCGAAATAATAATAATTTAAATGTGTGTTAATTGATAAATTTAGCGTTCGAGATGAATTGGAAGCAATGCGAAATACGCGCAATTTAGAAATGAATTACCATGTGAATATATACATGTCTATACGCATAGTTGAGTATATAAGTTAATATATACACACATCACAGAAAAAGTGTCGTTTTTTAAAAGAAAAAGAAATTCGAGTCTATTTATCAGTCAGTAATGAAAATGATATTAAAACTGTTGTGTTTAACATCAGATTGTTATTTATTAATTGCGAACAATTTTAACATTGACATAATATATTTTTATTACATGTACATGATACACAGCAAAGGAGTGTTTGACTTAATTGTAAGTGAATATCTTTAGACTTGAGTCTTTCCTACTCGAAGATATGTATACTTGTTATATTATGCATTCATAAAGTTTCTTTAATTAACTATGAATGTCATGTTACATAGAATATAAAAGAATCATTGTTAAGAGTACAAGAATGACATTGAAATGATTGGAATGAGATTTTATCTGAATTTATATTTTTTATATATTCTCTTGTGAAGTTGTAATAGCTAATGTAATTTCCTTTAACATAAATATTCATTAAATGTAAACGTCAGAAGGAAACAGTAGCGATTGGTAGTCATAAAGTATGTTGTTTGTGTTCAGATTGTGTTTCGTAACACGGTCGTAGTTTTAAAGCTAAGTGTTGTAGCTAATACGGAATTGCAAAGTATTATTTTATAATAAAAATAATTGTGTAGATGTAAAAGTAGTTTTGAAAATCCATAACTCTCGGGTTCTATCTCTTGTTGTATAAATATCTGTGAACGTTTCGGGAGATAGAACAATTGAAAAAAAAAAAATGTTCAAAAGACAGTTGTACGCGACTGTATATGTATTTTCTTGAAAAATTGTAAAGTTCTTTAAGAATTTGTAAATTTTAACCGTTTATCTTTCATTTACGAGACACCATAAAATTGGCTGCTATAATTACTTTGTACATATATACAGACACACTTGTATACGTGCGCGCGCGCTACTTATAGATTAAGTTTACAAATATAACTACACACGACTTATGTGAAGGTACATTTTGAAACTATAATTCTGTACAATTTGTATATTGAAAAGGAATTGAATTTATTAAGAGTTTTATCAAGTCAAGGGAATAAAAAGAATAAAGATGGTTTATTGATACATTGTACTTCATTCATACATGTTAATCATATTAATTAATATATGTCAAATTATACATATTATATGTGTACATATTAAATATATTTCTATTTAAAAGAGTCATGGTCTTTTAATTTTCGAACAGATTGTACATATGTATATATATATTAATACTGCATACATATTTTGTCCTTGTGTTACTCTATTTTTTGTTCAATATAGTTCACTTTTTCATATTTTTAAATTTGTATTATGTCGATGATTGTACGTACACTTCTTTTTTTTAAACCTTACGGAAAAAGTCAGTGCACCTTTTATATGGAGCTTTTTATTTTATTCGTTTTTGTTTGCCTTCTACAATATTATTTATATTTATTATACGTGTTTTTGAACTATTATTACTAAAAAAACGTAAGTATATATACTCATTAATATTAAAAAAGTATTATTTCATTTATTCGAGAACTATTTGAAATTAAAAAATTGTAACACTAACGTTGTATTGTATTCGACAATTCATATTGCATTCAGATCAGATTCTTTTAATCTATAATGTAAAAAATATTTCTGTCAGTTTCAGTACATTATTTTTGTAATATTATAAATGTTAGCACTTGAAGCTACGAGATATATACTCATAGTTCTATTTATCAAGTTTCTAATGATTTTCCAAGTTGCTTATTATTACGTTGGTGCTGAAATAATTGTGATTTTCGTCACGTTAATCTTTGGCGCCTGTTTTAAAATTATCAATTGAATATGTACGTACGTTATAAGTAATAAAAAAAAATGTTTAAGATATCTATATTGTGCACGGAGGCTATAGAAAACAGGAGGGTGAATATCAGCGCGGAATCGCGCAGTCGCGTTTCAGATATACGGAGGATTGTATCTGGCGAATATAACTATTTTTTATTGCAGCTGTTAAAAACAATTTGTCGCAATTTCGGTTGTCGATTTAAATTTCCATGATTTTCGGTTAACCACCAAGCAAACACATTCGAGATCAACGTCTACTTCTTCGACCACAATCTACAGGCATCGAGTGTTTGCTCTTTGCAATTTTAGGAATATTGATCATCTAATGAAAAGCAGAGATTTCCGACTTAGATTCTGTTGCAAATAAAACACGTATTTTGAAAGTAATCGCCGGAGGAATATTGCACAGATCATCATCTTGTGATAGAGGATGTAATTACTGTATCACTTCGACAATTTGTCCGACAAAACGGAAATGGATGAGTGGTTTCATTCGCTTCAATGACACGGAATTCCTTCTGAAAAAACGGTAACTCATTTCATTGTTTTGTTTTTATGTTAAGCTACAATATAAGTTATAAATGATATTCATACTAATTTATGCTTGAAAATTTGTTACAAATATTTACCATATTTTAAATCGCGTTATTAAACGGTATCATTACAATAATATTGAACAACAATATACGGTTGACTGACATGTCAATTTCGTTTAATAATCCTTTGTTACTGTGTAGATTGATTTCAACGTAAACTTCGGATGCATTTAGTACAATGAACAATTCATTGATTAGGAATTATTGCCTGATGAATGTGATGCACACTAGACACTTGCCTTTGGTTTGTGTCATGGGAAATTAAACTTTTTTTTGGTAAGTATTATGGAATATGTCATATAAATTTTATTGTAAAAATTTTGTACAAATTAGTGAAGATTTATAACACGAATATTTAAAATATTTTTAATTAATTTATGTGATAAAATGTATATATACTTTCAAACCTTGTTATATATATGTTTTTATTTTACAATCATTCTATTTTTGAACACGATGCATATATGATACTAATTTCATACTGTTCTGCATAGTTTAAAAAATTGTTTTTTGAAATGATTGTTTATAGAGTGGACATGGTAACGATGAATTCTGAAAAATCGGCATGTTGCCGAAAAGCTGGTGAAAGCAGTGATATTAGCGGAACAACTGAACGACAAAGGCATAGAGATAATCAAAGAAATCAGTGTAATAATCAGAATGGGGAGACAATTGACAAATATCAGAGTAGTCTTACATATCACATCACTGCCTCGTGTGCCGAAGATACACCCAATTATCTTGTATTCCAGAAAGTAAGTTATTGTATACGTTGCATTTGTTTATTGTATTTCATTAAACACTTTCATTCATGTTCGCTGTTTAGATGGAAGCTATTGTAGAAAAAATGTCAGATGAAGTATCAGGTGTTCCTGTGAAAACAGTGAAGAGCTTTATGACAAAAACACCTTCGGTTTTTACAGGTAAAGTACCGGAAATTATCAATTTCAAACAATTTTATTACTCGTCGAATTAATTAATGTTTTAAACTTGTTACCGCAGGTACAGATTTAATATCATGGATGATGAAGACTATGGCTATAGATGACCAAGGTATTATTGAAATATTAAAAACAATTGTTGATAAAACAAATGTAGTAAATTTCTTTATGTCTTACGAAATGTTTCTTCTATTTCTGACCTTGTATGACCTTGAAGGTCATTGTAACGTACACGAACGAATATAAAAAAAATATATAACATTCCATTTAAAAAATTGAAGGTTACCTTCATTTCTAAACAATTAGCGCAAACACAAAAAATTTCACACGCCATTAAGTTGTTTGCAAAAAACAATACTACTTTCTACTCTTCCATTTCTTTTTTAATATTTATTATTTGCAAGAAAAACGCTGGCTAGTAATAGGGTGACCAGCCTGTACAATAGTCTTGTTAGTTAGTGAAATTTTTTAAATAACTGTTTGGTCTGCTATGTATTACAAAATCACTATATTTGTTTTATCCACAGCAAATAAAGTTATATAGAAAATTGTGACAAACTCAAATAATTTTGGTATAAATATTATAGAAGCTCTTCACGTAGCGCATCTAATGGCATCTCACGGATATTTTTTCCCTATCGACGACCACTGCCTTACTGTTAGAAACGATAATACGTTTTACAGATTTCAAACACCGTATTTTTGGCCATCAAATTGTTGGGAACCAGAAAATACAGATTATGGTATGGTCATTTTGCCTATAACCAGTTTAGAAAAAGATAAAATTAATTATCCCTTCAAAAACGTCTTAATGCTTGAACCCAAATGTTGCAGCTGTTTATTTGTGTAAGAGAACAATGCAGAATAAAACACGTTTAGAATTAGCAGATTACGAGGCTGAGAATTTGGCCAAATTACAAAAAATATTTTCACGAAAGTGGGAGTTCATTTTTATGCAGGCAGAAGCGCAAAGTAAAGTTGACAAAAAAAGAGATAAACTCGAACGCAAAGTGTTGGACAGTCAAGAAAGAGCTTTCTGGGATGTGTATAGACCAATGGTAACTATTTTATGCTCATGTGTTTAATTTTATATATTGCTCGTTACAGCTGCGGTCTTATTATGTACAACCTAAGATTTACAACCTAAGATTTACAACCTAAGACGTATTTCAGCCTGGATGTGTGAACACTACAGAACTAGATATTAAAAAAGCATGTCGTAGTTGTAAATCAACTTCAGAATCTGCACAACCAGGATCAAAAGAGACACGATCAGTAGAAACATTGCGTAAAGAGATTGAAGTATTGAACAGTATATTAGATCGACTAAATACAAAAGTATCAAAAGTATCAGAGGCGTAAGTAAATGTCAAAATACGAAACTGGACATTAAAGATTTGCTTAACTTATCTTCAAAATGTATTTACTTTCACTATTTTAGTCTCATTGGATATTTCGAGCAATATGTAGAATACGATCCCTTTTTTACACAACCTGAATTCACAAATCCATGGGTATCAGATAGTCCTGAAATGTGGGAACAAGAAAAATTAGCGTATGTACATTTTTGTGTCTTTATCGTGACACTTTGTTTCTTGTGAGATAATAGACATTATTTCTCTTATTTTAATAGGAAAGAAGTATCAACAAGAAGAGTAAAGAGGTGGGCTTTCAGCCTTCAAGAACTGTTGCAAGACCCTGTTGGTAGAGACCAGTTCACGAGGTTTTTAGATAAGGAATTCAGTGGAGAAAATTTGAAGTAAGTAAATGGTGATCTTACTATACCAATTGTTAGGTAACGAGAAGGTAAGATAGGTATTTATTAGAGGTGTATGAGAAACCAAAAATGTCGGGTCGGGACTCCCGAAAATTCTTGGAAATCCCGCTATATTTGAGAATCTTGAAATTTTCGAGCACCCGAAATTTTCGGGTTCTTGCACACCTGTAGTATTTATAAATAATACTAGAATGGTGTCAGAACGTGCTGGCAATATACACGATAATCAATTAAACTTAAAAAATCAACTTATACATATTTACATATACATATTTCTTTTATTTGATAACTTTTAGAAAAGTGGTAATATTTCTTTCGAGAAATAAGTATTAGCTCTGCGTTACACTGCAACCCCAAATTGTCCTTGTACTCCTCTATTTGTAATTTTAAATTAATAGTATTAAATGTTTATTATCATGCTCAGATTTTGGGAAGCTGTTCAGGAATTGAAAACTTTACCCCAGAAAGAAATTCAAACTAAAATAAATGAAATTTGGAATGAATACTTGGGCCCAGACGCTAGTTGTCCAATTAACGTTGATTCTCAGTCTTACGAAATAACGAAGAAGAATATGCAGAAGCCTGACCGATGGTGCTTCGACGTAGCAGCGGTACAAGTTTAAATCAACAACTTTTTGTTACAATAGAAATGGATTTCTTAGACAGATAAACAAGTTACAAAATAATATTAAGATAATTAGAGTGAACGGATTGAATGCAGTAGACTTAGTAAAGATAATGATTACACAGTGGGAAGCAAATAATAAGAAATTGTTCCGTACTATTGTTAAATTTTAGGCGCATGTTTATCACCTGATGAAAAGCGATAGTTATTCGAGGTATCTACGGTCGGAAATGTATAAGGACTTTCTCAATGGCTCGAAGAAAAAGGTCAATATAACATTTATAAATTACACATTGACACGTGAAAAGCTATATCACGAACTAATGAAATTATAACTTTTAGTATTCATTCTCATAGCTATAATTACAATTGTAATTATTATTTCATATATAACATCATCGTATCTAACGTTTCTATTCTCATTATCATCATCGTCATTACCATTATCATTACCATCATCACTATCATAACATTAGTTACCAAATTGTTAGTACTACTACTGTTATTGCTGCTGATACTACTTTTTTTGTTATTTTCCTCGATAGTAATATTCTGTTATCAATTTCACATACTCTAGCAATGTTTTTATTTAACTTGAAAGGTATTCTTATATTTTAATCTGTGTATAGTACTAATGGGCAGCTAGATATGTAGGTCTTTAATTCGTGTGTATATTGTACCCCTTATACACTTTTCATTTACAATATTTGATTATTTGTGCAGTTTACCTTACTTTAATTCATGTTTTTCTATTTTCTTTATTTTTATAAAGAAAAAATATCTGATGTATTTGAAATATTCGTGAAACATTTTTTTCTGCAAATAGATAACAGGCTTTTTATCTCGATATATTTTTCTTCTTTCAGGCATTCTTCAACATTTTGTTAATTCGGCTTTTAACCACAGCTTTACTACTGAGATTGTATGTATCACTTAGCTGCTTTCTCCTAAACTTGGCTATCCGATTTCCAAAATCTCCAGTTCTCATTTCTTTAGATTAAATCAATAATAAATTTATATCGATCAGTACAATACGGACCGCTGTGGTAATTCATATTTACTACAATATATTGAAAAATTATAATTACGGCTTGCGATTAGTGGAACTTCAGAACTTGTGTTGCTTTATGCTTAGGTTCACATTTCTACTTCGAGCACTTTTAAAACATTACTAATTATACAATGCAAATTAAGCATACTTTAAATTTCCAGTATACATATAGACAAATTGCACATTTTTTTATTAACTCTTAGATCTTTTCTGTAATTTTTCACTAATGCTTCCTAGACACTTTTTGATATTTTTAACGCATCATTTTGATAATTACTTTCATGCTATGCGGTTATTCATTTTGTAGGTTATTAGTATTTTTACTCTTATGAATTATGCTCCTACAGATTTGCGGCATATACATATAAAAATAATTTTATTAAGATTAGTGTTCCAGGTGTTCCTAAAGCTAACTTTATTTTTGTCAACAATGTAGATATATTTACAATGCTTCTAACATTCTAACATCTTCGATTCCCATGCAAATAACAGCTTTTTATTTCTAGTCCAACTTTACACAAGCACGACTGCTTGATGTATTCTAAATGATTTAAATAGTGGTAATCTTCCAACCTGCTTTGACTTACGTAATCAGAAGATGACAAAGTGACAAACAAAAAGACATATATATAGTCGTAATTTTTCTCATCGCCATCGTTATGGTCATGGTCATGGTCATCTTCATGTACATCGTCATCGTTATCGTCATAATCATCAACGTCCCGATTGTCGTTACCTGTTATTGCTATCATTATAATTTATGTATTGCTACCTTCATTAATAGCGAATGTATTATTGATCAAAAAGTTCGCAACATCCTATTCCTAAGAACTAACTAAGAACTTAGGTACTTATAACTTGTACGATGATTAAATGATTCCTTTTGTTCAATTATTTCAGACTTCTGTAAAAGGTATTCGTTCTATCGTATCATTCAGCGGACGAAGGGACACAGCCATCTCCTAATCAGTACAATATCAATTTTTCGAGCATGGGAGTCATTCCGAAAATCAATTTGTGTTCCCGTTGTTAGAGTGTGTCGAAGAGGAACACTGTTTGTTTAATAACTGTTAGATTTTCGCATCCCTCTGCAGAAGTAAGTACATTGATACTATTTACATGAAGCACAATTGTCTTTCTTAGTATACTGTCTGTTCTCGATTCTTTTCTCGTCAGAGATTCGAAGACATCTTGAACCTTTAAAGATATTTTAAGATATTTTACGAATGATTTGTTCTACTGTACATAGACTAATTAAAGCGCAAAAAGTGATAATGAGAATTATATACATTTTATTTTAAATATACACTTTTAAATTACATACCAATTGTGATGCTTATAATTGCTTAAGTTTGTGATCTGTTCATACAAAATGTAACATTCGACTAAAATAAACAGAGCAATTACAAGGTAGTGGTTTCTGGGCTGTCTGTAGGGGAATTGAGTTCTGGTATTTACAGATGGTTTTAACAGATGTTTTTATTCATACACTTTAATTTACATGTAAAGAATATAGCGTACTATGACAAGAATTAAAAAGAAAATGAAATTGAGCAAATATTCACAGTGACAGGAATGTAACAAAGTAAAGGAAATAATGTTTTTCCTCGTTAACTTAGTAACAAAAACCTACATGTAATTGAATTCATTTCAATTATATTTTAATTTTATTTCTTATCTACAGACTCGTAATTAAACATTAAAAAAATCTTAATCGTTCGTACGGATACAGTCTATAAAAAGAAATATAAATATTCATGAGTTAGTGAAATTGAGAATTGGATTCTTAAATGTAAAATAGATGAATGTTTTTTAGAAGAAAGACGTATGATTTCTGCGAATGTCTAATTATAGAGATCATTAATTTCGTCGCTTATCGCAGATAATAAGTTTTCTATGAAGATAAGTATCATGTGATAGAGAAAACAATATTAACATAGATTAAATATTTCACTAATTTTGCTACAACTACTTTTTCTCAATGTGAGTAGAAAGAATAATATAATTTACTCATAAAATTCCATCAAAAATATCTTACAGTTTTCTATGTAAGATTTCTCTTTATGCGAATGAAATGAAAAAAAATAACTTATGAGAAACTTTTCATAACAAAAGAATGAAACACTGCATTGAAGGATGCAAAATAAAAGTGATTTTTTGTTATGCGCATCAATAGATATGCATAAAAATAAATTAAAGTTTAAACTTAAAACTCTTAGATGTATTTGCGAGCATTCGAATTATGATAGTTGATGATACTAAATCATTATAATCAACATATATAGTTAATGTGTGTGTCTAAATTTACTTAAGTAATATAGTCCGAGTAACTATAATAATATATGTGATGGAAATATGACGTGTAATAACGATAGACGTTGTATATTTTATATGAGTATTCGTATAATACAAAATAGCATACACTACTACCATTGCTAGTGCTTTAATACTCTATCACTTTTGAATCAATAACAAATCAGAATTATTCTCATTGTTTGGAGAATCTTTTACTCTATGAATAGTTGAAATAAAATGTAGATACATTTTATGTGTTCATGCTTGTTTACCTAAATTTTTATGTAAACCAAATATGGAAGCACAAAACTGCAATGATTGAAATTTCAGATAAGTTTGTCAAATATTATTGAAAAAATATTGAAAATCACAAATTGTTCAAATGTTCAAAGATAATAATAAATCTATACTGTATAAGACAATTCGATTTGCCTAACAGATAGAAATAATTCGTATTTCTTTAATGTTGATAAGACGTATAAAAATATACATTCGTTATTAAAAAGTATTGATATACATGGAAACGGGAAACTGATATACAAAGTTAATAAGAAAAAAATTTATAACAAATAACTTCTTTATAAATATGGTTACTTTTGTAGATCTTGAATATAAAAAACCATTACTGTATAAAAAGGATCCTATTAATAAATTTCAATATAAAAAGTATCTTAATGTAAGTTTAACTTTTGAGTAAATCAGTCTTACATTAAGAGTTTTTTATATGTAGTCTTATTAACACCGACTTGCAGTAGATTGCGAAAATCGGTACAGTATATTAATTAATATCGAACATTTTCAATGACACTAAAAGTATTTCACACAGTTCGTAAAATGTTCTTGGAAGTGCTATACAATAAACATGAACGAAATGAATACGTCATTGATTTAGAGCACCAAGAAATTGCTGAGAATTGTTTCTATTACATGCGATAATACTTTGGCACAATTCCGAAGTTTTTCAAAGTTCTATGAACAGAGCAAAGTCATTTTTATTCTTATCCTAAATCAATATTTACGTTATCTATTTCTGAAGGAAAGATTTGTCGTTAATTGGTTTTCAATACAAGTTGTTTTTGTTAAACGATATGAATTATATGGTGTGGTAAGAATATAATGAACTAAAAAACCATATTGAACAAGTTGTTTAAACAATCATTTGAATTTATAAATAGTTCTCTGGAGAATGTAGTAATATTGTTATACGCGAAAGGAAATTGATGTTTGACTATCAACTTTTATCAGATCTATAGACTCAATGAAGATTGCACATTTTTAGGTAAAAAAGAATCGCGAGTTTCCTAAAACCTATATTAATATGTATATACATATTTCCTAACATTATAAATTGTAAAGTCTTAATAGTTTAGTATTTTATATAGCTTTCCATTTCTAGGAAAATAATCGTGCGTTTGCACATTGCAGCATTCCTAACTAGTGTTTTAATTATTAAATGTATCTTAAAAGTAGTTTCATTTTTTTTTCTATGGAATGTGTTTAACACAATAATCACCATCTAAAAAATTTCGGGGATTATATCACTGGTATGTAATCACTGTTAATGTTACTGCAGTGTTTCTTTCTCATTCTTATTATGCATAAGAACAATAATGTAATTATAATATCTTTCAGTTATCTGCTTCAGATACTTTCTCTCCTAGATAGATTATTAATATTAATAAGTATACTGTAATCTATTTAGTACTGTTAATGTACATGGAATTGTAGTTATTGTAATTATGTATACACTTTCGCAACAGTGATGTCGTTATTCGTGAAATAATACTATTATATTCTAAAGCGCTATTTTATACACCTTTAACTAAAAGACTAATTCATAGTTTGACAAATAAAAATAGAAATGAGTAAAATGAACTAAATATTTTCCATGATAAATTCTTATGCGGATGGCAATTGTCATATATCATTATTAGAAAAACCTAAAATACTTCACAGTTTGTAAAGGCACTTAAGATTTTGTATACAAATATCATAATATAATACTAATGGTATTACGTTGTTATACAGATTGTATATCCTTCTTGTTATTTCTATTTATAAGCGGTACGACTGCCCATAACGCAGTGCCGAGGATAAGTATAATACCAAAAGCCAAGAAGATTGGTTTGTACGATCCTACAGTTTCAAATATGGCACCGCATGCTGGTGGTCCAACGAGTTGAAGGACTCCGTTAACAAACAATGATATACCGTACGATGAGCTGAGTTTTTCAGTACCGAGCATATCTGCCAGAATTACTGTCGTGATACCAATATACATACCAGAAGACAGTCCAAACAACCCACAAAAGAATGAAAGCATTGTGTAGCTCGTTGCCATGGGTAATAGCGCTAAAGCTAGTCCACTAGTTCCGAGTCCGCCAACGAAATAGTAATACTTTGGCACAAAATCAATGTCCGACAATGAAGCGCCACTGATTCTTCCAACTAAGTCGAAAGCGGAGACCACTGACAGAAGCAAAGCAGAGGAATTCCTGTCAAAACCTTCAGAGATAGCATAAGAAGGCAGTAGGATCATAAAATTAGTATTACTGATCGCTGAGGTACTATTTGAAATCAGAATTACTAAATAAATTGGATCTCTAAGTACACTTAAGTCGAAGAAGTGTGATTTCTCTGGTTCTTCTACCTTGGATAACGATACCTTCGATACCGACTTCTCCGATAACTCTCCCAAATTCTTCCTAGGACTTTCGAGACCCTTCTCATCTTTAATAGTGATTTCCGAGTACCTTTTCAATCCTGGACTTCCATTCTTATTGTCTGTAACACTGGTCTCTGATATAGCGCTTTCACGTCTCAACACATTTGCATTTTCATAGTTCAAAGCACTTCCTTTTTCTTTGGTGAAATCTTCGTCGTTCGTACTGAACGTGCTCTCCTTCTCCACCTCTTTCTCTTTGTCCTCGAGTGAACTTTCGTTTTTACATTCTGAGCATTGATCTACCTTAGAGTCGTTAACTGTTCGTGAACTTTCATCATCGAGTTTTTCTTCTTTGTTGGGCCTCTTGTCATCATTTGTTTCAGTTTCGTTGTCAATAGTGGTTACTGTAACTTTGAGAAGTTGAAACGAAAATTAAAGATCTTTAATGAAAGTATTCATCTATTTACTGTCTACATTTTTGCTATCGTATTGTGCATTTAATCTTGCCAAATTACCTATCTCCTTCTTTTTATCAAGGGCTGGTTCGTCTATACATAATGCGTCATTATCAATTCCTTCTTCCACTGGCACTTCGATCATATGTTCTTCCACAGGATGGTATAGTAAGCCGCAGACTAATGTATTTAGTGTAATTGCACCCATTATTAGCACAGCACCCCTGAAATGACAAATGATATTACTGTCAAAGCCACATGCAGCCTAAATTGTTTAGGTCTTTACCAACATCTTTTACGGAGTCCATTACTAAAATAACATGAATATTTAAGAAACGACTATATTTACTATATAATATTTGATGTTGGACAATGCTGTTCACATTGATACGAGGAAATGTAACCTGTAGATCCCTCGTAAATTTTAAATATTATGATATTGGCCTCTGCGCTTCTTTTGCTGTTTGAATTTCGCGGGTTGTTTATATGGCGCCATCTAGTGCAACTTTCCCTACTGCGCATGCGCAGATCTAGTTCGAATCGAAGAGCGCGTAGCAAAACGTGCGCGAAATTTATTCTATCATTTATGAGGATGTAGCAATATTAGATAATAAAAAACTGTTTGATAAATATACTAATGTTTTCTACACTCTTTTTTGCAGAACTTTGAAAATTGTCGAAGTTACGGAGCGATGAGGACAGCACTATCATTTAAATCAGCCTATGACTTAGTTACGCTTAGTAACTTCCGTAATTATGTGAATATTTACGTGAAAATTTTCAAAAATGTTCACAAAGAATGAGACTTCAAAATTCATGATAAAAATATCGATTTTTGTGGTTTTCGTTTCGTTAGCCCCTTAAATCGGCCGTTCATTTCTCCCCAATCTACAGTCACTTATGGAAGTCATAGTAAATTCCGTGTAAAGGCCATTTTGATTAAATTAAACAATAGCTTTCTGTGATAACATATTTATTTATCATCTTGCGAAGTCGTGTTAACCTACTTCATAACAAAATTAAGGACATACTCGAGAGTAATAGGAATAGAATAACATAGTTACCTGTATCCGAAACAGTCCAGCAGGTATTGCAAAAATGGCGGCAGAACGATGGTTCCGATCGCGCTGCCGGAAATGCACAGTCCATTCGCGAATCCTCGCAGTTTTTGAAAATAAGCAGTCACGATGTACACCGTTGGCGGGAATGTCAATCCAGCACCGATTCCGACCATTAATCCATAGCTGTATTTGCAAAATAAATTGTTTATTAATAAATATTCTTCCGTTGTTTGTTGTTCCAATTAATTTTCTCATGGAAAATATGATTTGACAATTTTATCGATCAATTCTAAGACCGTACCTAACATACAAGTAGGAAACCGAGTTCGCAAAGTAACTCGACATCATTCCGCAAGCTGCAAATGCACCACCGACGATGGTCACCGTTTTGTAGGAGTACCTTGTGGACAAGACACTGGACAAGGGACCTACAAAACATATTTTTATCATTTTTCTTTACACAGTGAAGGACCAAAGTGGTTGTAAAAATGTTTACACTTATTTATACCCACTCGCGTATACCAATAATGCAAAAATAACATAACAGGGAACATCAAATAAATATAAAAATAGATTCGCGTTACGGATGACGCACTCTATCTGCACACAGAGTTTCGCAGTTCATTTTTTGACGCACTTCGTC
This sequence comes from Halictus rubicundus, assembly GCF_050948215.1. Taxonomy (NCBI): domain Eukaryota; kingdom Metazoa; phylum Arthropoda; class Insecta; order Hymenoptera; family Halictidae; genus Halictus; species Halictus rubicundus. Next base: position 11,804,912 of record NC_135159.1, on the reverse strand, counting down.
TATTGATTATTGTTATTATGACCATTACTTTAATTATTATTGTTCTGTGTTACGACGCGATCGTTTTAGCTTTTCTGTCGTGCTAGAAAATTAGCGGGAAATTTTTTGTAACTTCGAAAGCGTCCATTGTTTCTCGATTCATGCTTGTTAGAACGATGAATCGACTTTTCTCGAGTATTATATTTTTTCGAGCTTTGTTATTTTTAATGATTTTTTAACGAACGTTTTACCAACATATTGTTCACATTCTTCCGATTAAAACGAGTCCAAACACGATACATTTTGGATCATATTTACTTCTTTAATCCACATCCCCCTCGTCCGTTCGGATAAGCGAGGTTCTACAAAATTGCGGATTAAACGAGCAAATACAGTCCAAACTGCGTCGTGTTTGGACTCATTTTAATCAGAAAAATGTCGCGAATACGTTGCCAACCATTTCATAAAGAAATCATTACGGACGAACAAGTTGTTTGCATCTTTGTTCAATGATCGCAAGCTCAAATGTTTAGAACCGATCATTTTGTCTGGGCACGCAGTTCTCGGCGTTAATCGGCCGGTATATTCGCAATTACAGTGAAACATGGCGCGCAGTATTTTCTCTATAAGCGTGCTTCGTCGACCTTCGTGTTGTTGCGACGCCATTCGCCATTTTCCATGGCGTTAGCACGAGGGGCCTTACTTCCTGTTGCACGTCGACCCGGGAGTGTTACGCTGCCGGAGAATAATATTAAACGAAGGTTCAAAAGTGTTATGCAATCTGCACGTATGAAAGTAACGTACAGGGTGACCCGTTTCCATTTAACCACGAAATTATCTCCGGATCTATTCGCTATTACAATAAACTGTTTCCGATCGAACTCGTTCCGTTTCGAGAGAGGGAGAGAGAAAGACGTCCCGACACGATGGACACCATATTTCTATACGGCGAACGGTAATTGATGGTATCCAGTAATTGCTCCGTGATTACTCTCTCGATTGTGCAGAGTAACACTCTCCAGTTAGCGCACAATGAAACTTTTTCAGAATTACACTGCGAACAATGTTACAATATAATTGGCAGCACAGAAATTATCTGTCCTTCGACGAATCAAGAAAGTTTTCGCGAACATGCTGGCAATGGGAAACAACTGTTAACAGTGACGAACCTCCATTATCCTAAACTTTCTCGGCAATTCGCTACAAATATTTTGTTTACAACCGAGCAGAAGGAATATTACCAATTAAATGACTTTTGTTTATGTCTCTTTGGCACAAGATTTCCTCTTGTGTGGTAATAAATAACAATTGAAATTGTTGGAAACTCTATTCCATGAATCCGAGAGTTTGTTAAGCGCGAAAAGGAAAATTCGATTAATGCGTGCTCGAAGCTGTTCGCCAGTTTCTGCGCAATCTTGTATGCTAATAAACGAATAAATTTGCAATCTAGTAACAATAGAACACAAAGCGATTAGTTTCAACTAACGACTGATCTATTCCGAGAGCCAGAGAGAGAGAGAGAGAGAGAGAGAGAGAGAGAGAGAGAGAGAGAGAGAGAGAGGGAATGTACGCATTAACGGTGATTTTCTTTTCGCAACACGAGTCCGGATAGCGGAGGTTCTTATTGCGTTCGAGAAGCGAATGCGAGATGGCGAGTTTTACTGTTTACCTAACGAATTGTACAAGAAATAGCATAACGCGGGCATCCACGAGGCGGCGGTGGAGGACGCCTTGAAGACGTGGAGGAACTCGACGAAGAGGACGCCGAACGACTTCACTGTTCCCGGGATCAGGAAGTTGACGACCAGGGCGGATGTTAGAACGACCCATCCCCATCCTCCATCCGGCGGGACCAACTTCGTTTTCTTCGTTTTCGCTCCCATTTTGCCTAAGAGATCCTGAAGAGGGGTGCTTGGTGACGTCGATCTGAAAACAGGACGGGAAAATTAATTTTCTGTACCGGGGACCACAAATAAATTATATACAAACAAATGATTCGAAAAATAGAACGAAAATAAAAAGAAACAAATAATTTTTCATTTTATCCTCCATTTGGTCAAATAGTTTTCCAAACAGAGTCCCAAATAATTCCATCATGTCTCAGCTTCGTCAGCTTGTGAGACTGTAAAATTACTTCATTTGAGATTAGTATTCAAGAAAATAATTCATTTGAATTGGACACTCTAATTATTAAGATAAAAGATCATTCTCTGTGCAGTTCCTGTATCTTGCGATTAAATTTTTATTTTGCATGAAACTCAACACTTTGACTGTGGATTTTGTACAATTATTACAAAAATGGGTGAAACACTGAAATAGTAGAAAGATAAAAAGGATATAAAAATATCAACGTATTATAATTGTTAATGGAAGAGACAAATTTTTGTTTGCTAACTTGTAGTTGACACATAATATTGTTATTTAAAGATTTGCAGCCTAGTTATTATACAGCACACAGGATGTAAAGTTTGTTATTCGGTGCACAGCGAACGGACGAACATTAATCGAGTGAATTAGTGAATGAAAAGTTGTTGAAAGCGTTTCGGTATGTAAAAACGTTAATTTTTCAACGAATAAACAAAATTTCCATGCTCCGGTATTTGGTACAAGGCTACGGGATAAAGTGAACGTGATTACAGCTATGTTTCCTGCGGAAAACAAAACATATCTTGTTTGCTATTCCCTTCGTGCTCGCATAATTCCGCGTGAACGATTTTTTATTCTCCTTTCGCGGATAATTATGAAAAGAACATCGCTGTATTAATAGCTTTTGTAAATCGCTCGGTATCTGTGAAAAAATTAACAATCAATTAAATTGTGCGTTTCGTCGCGTATTTGTTAAAAGAACTCGCTTTTGCACAATGCTCGCCGTAAAAAGTATGAAAAAAGATGCTTTTTTCTGTGATTCGTTGGAAAATAAGGAAAATTAATATTTTATCGAACGCTTGTTATGTTGTCTTTGCGTTACATGGTTACGCAACGGTTACGAACGAGACTGACTTTATTTACACGTGATTCGAAAACTAAAAGAGAAGTACGAATTTTATATTATTTTATCTTCAATTTCCGAGAGAAGACAATGATTTATGAAGTTTTCTTTAAACGAGACTCTTTAAAGAAATCTTTTTGATATTATCCAGAGAATAAAATGATCGTTGTCTAGTTCCTGATTAATGATTTCGAATTTGCATCAAGAGACTATAGTTTTCTGAAATCGAAACCTGTTATCAAGAGACTGCGATTTTCCAGAATTTATTCTGTCGCAAATCGCCGTAAACAACGCGGGATTGAATAAGAAAAATCGATCTTCCTAATAGTAACTGAAAGATTGATTGTTGCTTTATCCGTTTTATTATCTTGTGTACTATAAGGCTACGTAAGTTCGCATTTTTTATTGGACACCAGTCGATTTCAATTACGTGTCAAAACCGCTGCGAATCTTTGCCGTCTTTTCATTACGGGATCTACGAATCGATTATTTTAATTGCCGTTCAAGTCATTATAAGTTCTTAAGCGTAGCAATTAGTTGTCCAGCTCACTGGATATTCTGAACGCTGTAACCACCGGGGACCAATTAGAATAACCGATTTGATTATACATTTTGCAATTATAAAGATGCTCTTAAAACTACTATCGATGAATATTACATCTCCGCGTAACGTATAATAAACGTGGAATATAAATTGACAAGAAACAAATTATACGAAAATGTCCTTCAAACGTCACAGGCTAATAGAATTCTATGCAAAACAAAAAGTTTTTAAGTTACATAAAAAAATATATTTCTTCAGTTAGCAAGTTTCAGATAATGACACAACAATCTTAACTTCTTCTAATATTTTATTATTTTATTTTTCAACTATTTTTTTATAAAACTTTTACTAACACATTCGTGGCATTTTCCTGATTAAAACGAGTCCAAAGACGACACTGTTTAAACCTAAAACGCGTATTCGAATAATGGAGGATTCCACGGTTCGGATAAGCGAGTCTCAACTAAATTGTGGATTAAACAAGTAAAACTACTTCAAACAGCGTCGTGTTTGGTCTCATTTTAATCAGAAAAATGTCGCGAATATGATGGTGAACGTTTCATAAAGAAATTATTAGAATTAGGAAGGCTATAGTTAATAATAAAGTTTCGAGTCGGAGTAACTCGAACGATGCACCATCGTCGAGTGAGATTGTTAAATCGGTAATAAACGAATGTTATCTTGCTGGTAGCCGTTCGTGACGATGATCGGACATTTCTGACGTGCATGAGAGTCAGCGGAATTTTTCGTGGTATCACGAGACGTTAATTACCACGGAGCAATTGACGCTTTGCTAAACACGCGTAAAAGTGCTAAAACTGCCCACGGATCGAGCAGCCATCCAGAAGATCTAATAGACGCGTTTCCGCTGTTTGCGTTACCTTGTTTCTGGGTCACTCGAAAACCTCGACAGTCGAACTGTATTCAATTTTCACGGCTGTTATAGGCTGAACGCAGGTGTAAAAATTCGTTCAATGCCTCTCCACTCGAGCGATTGCAAAACCGTCTCAAATGTCAACATTTTTAACTAATATAATTCTAGCAACCAAAATAATTTCAACAAGGTGAAAATACATCTATATTCTCAATTTTTTAAATCAGTTTTCTGTTTTAAACAACACTTTCTCGTGAAAATCATAAATTCTTATTCAGTCTCGCCATTTTGTCAATTTTGTAATTTTCTTGAGTTTTTCGAATTCATCTGCAAAAAATTATTATTCTACACGTTTTCTTTTTAGATTCAGAAAGGAGTGCTTCATAGCACTGAACAACGATTGTAAAAATCACCTTATTCTCAGCCTTCTAAACCGGGTGCCTACCGTAAACGGAAAAAACGTGCTTATACGACCTTCGGTGACCTTGGAGGTCTCGGTGTTGCAGGTCATTGAATTCGTCTTTAAAGCAGCTATCGCCTACATGCAAATAAGATACAGCATTCCACTCAGACAAAAAATAAGATTGACCTTCGTACCTTGTTAATTCCTTTGTCAGAATAAAATTATTTTTTACTCTCCACTATCAAAAAAAAAAAAAAAAATACCGTTCCAGCGGAAATTTACAAGCTGTACATATGTAGATCTTTATGACTGAATCAACATATTTTTTATTTGTCTGGTACAGTAATCATATAATTAATTGTTCCAAAATATTCGGTTCATAGTTAACATAAAATTGAAATAATAGTTAAATCAAGTAGTGTTATCGCTTTCGATTTTGTAATTGAAGTTAAGATGGTGAAACTAAGATTATGAGAAAATTTTTAAAAATATATTATGGACCTCTTTTGCCTGATATTATTTTTACATTTAGCGAATCTCTCTTAAACAATATGAGAATTTTTCATATTAGAAAATTGTCTCCTATCTTAACGTGTAGAGTGATTTATGAAAGTTGTTTGAAAACAAAAACGATCTAAGTTTACAATGCTTGCAAGTCGAGAACGAAATGATGATTTTGCTCATATTCTTTAGCACATTTTCCCAAAGAAACTGAACGATACATATCTAAACTCGAAACACAGAAGCAAGCGATCAATGCGTCAGATTAATTAGCGGATTGCGCATCTTTATATAAAGGGCCTAGCCGAATAAGATGGTCAAAACTGCCCTTAGACGTTTTTCAATAATTAATGAACCATTCGAAAGCTGACCAAGAAAAACCCCTCTGAGCCAAATTTCAACCCCCTATCTTGCTCGTGAGGGTAGTTACAGGGTAAATTAGATTTTGAGCTTTTCCGTGCATTTTCCGCACTCTGATGCTTCCGAAAATTCTGAAAAAAATGTGGCATATTTTGGATCCTAAGACAGATTTTTGAGAATTTTTTCAGATTTTTTGGATGCAAACTGTGGTCGTAAAAAATGAAAAACCTCAAAAAAATCGGAAAAATGCAGGTTTCTCAAAAATATGAAAACATGCTATTGAGCTGTTTAGTGCCCCAATAAAGTACCATAACAGGCAGTGTCCTCAATTTTTTTTAGATTTTTTGTTGTGGGAAGTCTCTGTCAAAAACAAGAAAAACCGAATTTTTTCGACGTTTCTGCTATTAGGAGGAAAGTTACACTTGTTGATTTTATCGCAAGTATATATTAAGGCATTTTTAACGTTATTACATTGAAACAAGTAAGTGTTTGACCTCAGAAATATGTTTTAAGAGAAAAATAAATTCTATTTCGTGCGCTATATACCAGAATGTTCGCAACGTTTACAACATCGCCGGTTGGCCGAGCAGTCAAGGTGTCGGACTACGGAGCGGAAACGCTGGGTTCGAATCCCGTCGAGGGTAAAGTTTTTTTTTTCCATACATCCTCTTTATTTTTTCAATTTTTTATTACATGGTTTATTCATGTGATTTTAACAATATTTTTTAAATGTTTTTAAAAAATATTGAGGTAACATTTTTAACTAACTTTTATTTATATTACTCCGATTTGACTTCGAATTTAATGATATTATTTTCTTGGATTAGGTAATAAATTAATATTTATATTATTGTGTTCGTCCACGATTTCCGCCAGATATAGAAATTGCTTGCGAAAATTGGTAAGATTCCGTGAAAAGAATTTTTAAATCTATAGATTTTACTTCTGTCATTTCCGGAAAATCCAGAGTATCTACCGAGGATACTGTTTGAAATGGAGTCGTTTTGCAGTTCCAATTATGTCCAATTTCTGGAAAGGTTTCGTTGTCTACTTGTTTGTGTGGAAGCTGGTACTTTTGACCTTGTATACTATACATTGCCTCTACAACCCAATGAATTTTCGTGACTTTTCGGGAATAATTCGACACTTTCGTCGAAAGTTGAGAACGATTACCTTTTAAAGCAGGCATGAGAACTCTAAAACCAAGACCTGTTAAATGAGATGTAACATCTCGAAAACCTCTGTCGACAACACAAAAGTCTCCCCTCTTCATGATGGTTTTCAATCAAGTAACTATAAACGGAAATACATCCTCATGTACGTTACAATAAAGAGGAATGGCTAAGGCTTATTTGTACCTGATACCCCACTTTAAAAATAGTGGTAGTATGTAGCCCTTTTCTTTCAATTGGACAAAAACCAATACTTTGCTGCGTGTTATTTATTCAGAGTTCTTCTCATTTCCTCCCTAATTTATGAAGACGCAAGGCTTAGAAACCAGATTAATGAATTTTAATATTAAGAATGTTAGAGAGGACCGTAATGAAGATCATATACAATTAGAGAATCGAGGAAGTGATAGATACTCTAAAACTATATTTACATATATTTTATTCAAAAATGTTTCTTAAATATTTTTAAAACATTAAAAAAATATTTTAAAAATCACATGAATAAACCATGTAATAAAAAATTGAAAAAATAAAGAGGATGTATGGAAAAAAAAAACTTTACCCTCGACGGGATTCGAACCCAGCGTTTCCGCTCCGTAGTCCGACACCTTGACTGCTCGGCCAACCGGCGATGTTGTAAACGTTGCGAACATTCTGGTATATAGCGCACGAAATAGAATTTATTTTTCTCTTAAAACATATTTCTGAGGTCAAACACTTACTTGTTTCAATGTAATAACGTTAAAAATGCCTTAATATATACTTGCGATAAAATCAACAAGTGTAACTTTCCTCCTAATAGCAGAAACGTCGAAAAAATTCGGTTTTTCTTGTTTTTGACAGAGACTTCCCACAACAAAAAATCTAAAAAAAATTGAGGACACTGCCTGTTATGGTACTTTATTGGGGCACTAAACAGCTCAATAGCATGTTTTCATATTTTTGAGAAACCTGCATTTTTCCGATTTTTTTGAGGTTTTTCATTTTTTACGACCACAGTTTGCATCCAAAAAATCTGAAAAAATTCTCAAAAATCCGCCTTAGGGTCCAAAATATGTCACATTTTTTTCAGAATTTTGGGAAGCATCAGAGTGCGGAAAATGCACGGAAAAGCTCAAAATCTAATTTACCCTGTAACTACCCTCACGAGCAAGATAGGGGGTTGAAATTTGGCTCAGAGGGGTTTTTCTTGGTCAGCTTTCGAATGGTTCATTAATTATTGAAAAACGTCTAAGGGCAGTTTTGACCATCTTATTCGGCTAGGCCCTTTATATTTTCTGAACATAAGCTATCAGGCAGGAACGAAAGAAAATTTATTTTGATATAATTAGAAGATTTCTAACAGTAAAAATAGAATGAAAAATGTAAGAAGTATGTTCGTGTATTTTTGATAAATTTGTAAACACTACAAGTCGATGAAGATCCACAAACAACTATTTAAATGCTATTGTCTTGCGGAACAAGAGTTCCGAACGTTTTCGAATAGTCATTTCAAAGTGTTTACGTTATAAAACCCCGACAGCGACATATTTTCTTGTCTGTCATTCCTGGAGTCAAAGATCTAAATTATTCTAAATGAATGAGTCAGAGGTAAATTAATTTCTTTAGCAGTAATGCAAAAGTATAAACAAGAAATATTTAAAACAGCGGACGAGTCACGGCTTCGATAAAGCAGCATTTTAAATGCAAAGCAAGATGCAGAATATGTATAAGGTATTTTTAGAATCGTTAAAAATAAATTTAGTTTTAAACAACAAGCGGACTATACGAAAATATATTTAAAAAATATATTTAAATAAGACATAAATTTTTCAGTAACTCTCTTTCTTTTTTCCTTTTTTCATAAATTAAAGTAGCTGAAAAGGAGGTGGTAGCACAAACTGTGTATTTCAGACATGGGCTCGGGAAAATGGCTGCCACGTCGAGGTAGTTTGAAATATTCCGCGCAATTTTTGAGTAAATACTGATTAAACATCACGCAATAATATGCATATACTGAGTTAAAAAGAAGAACAATTTTATGTACGAACAAAATTGTTGAATTTTTATTATTTTCCAACCCTTCACAGAAAATGGTTCGCAGCATCTTTAGGGGAAAATGGCTGCCACGTCCTTCCAGTTCGAGAAATTCAGCTGAATTTTTGAGTAAACACTAATTAAACATCACGCAATAACGCTACATATTGCCTTCATATGGTAACATAATTTTACATACAACATAAATGGTCAAATTTCTGACATGGCTCGGCCATTAAACTAACATTACTTGGATGCATAAAATCCTCGATCTAGTGATGATTATCACGTATATTAATGACGCTGACGTGCAAGTTGTATGTTTCGTGTGAAGTACAAAAAATAGCATAGTGTTCATACTCTTGCCTCCGACTGTCTACGTTTAATGGAATGAGGAAAATGGCGGAAAACAAGTGTCGCACGGGTTTATCCGGCGCGGCGCGGCGCGTCTCGTCGGAGCCTTCCCGAAGACGCGTCCATTTCATTCTTTTGTATGAATACAAATCATTGTGAATCATTTTCATAAAGGTCAGATAACGTTAGACGAGGAAATACCACTGTCAAGTAACTGGTAGCGGTGCTCGGCCTCAGGCGGACATGAGCATTTTAAATTGCCGGCGCTTAAACGCCGCGCCGCTCGAGAACGAGCCTCTAAGAACGCGAGGAACTTCTTAAATGTCCTCTTAAATGAAAACAAGTCTCCGGAGAGACTCGTCCAGGTATTTGCACCGAAACGCGGATATCTAAAAATAGCAATTACGATGATCTTCAATTCGACAAAGCTTGCGCGCGGGGAACGTTAAACGCCGTTGCTAAACTGGGAATTCATGCAAAACGAAAATCGTCTGCTTTCGTTGCAGGACACAGAGGCCAGACATTTATTTATTTTTACTGGAACCAAGTGGAAAATAATGTATTTGTAACATTGGAACTGGATGGCAAGTTCAGGAGACAAATTTTTGAAAGTTTTCGGAGACTTTCGAGGCCGCAGTGTTTTTGAAAAATGTAAAAATATTCCGGAGGAAAATGAGCACAAGCTTGTGAGCCATTTTACTTCTCCAAACATGGCTGAAAGTCTAGATAGATTCACTATTGTTATTTTTATAAAGCAATACAAAATAATTGCAACTAGACTGCGGATTTTATTGCATTTATGACGAAAATGAGTAGGTGTAATTCAAAATAGTGAAAAGATTAAAGGAGTTTAACAATGTCGATGAACCGTTTTTAACATATAAAAATGATCAATGAAAAGAATAAATTTTTACTTAGCTCCCATAGATTGCAATTGATGTATACAAATTTTATTTTGCATAAAGATCCGCAGTCTGTTTAAAACATATATATTAACTGATTTTAGTGAAAAAAAATGCAATATCTCTTTTTTAATTATGCTTTAAAAATAAGTATAGTTAACATAGGTGAAGTAATTGGGTCCCTTGCCCTGAGCAGTTAGAAAATTTCTCGAGTGGTTGCATCAGGCAGTTTCGCGCTTGACTATATTATGTAAATAAGGAAAACCACTAAACAAGCATAATAAATAAGTTCTGTGAATAGTTCATGTTACAGTTTCGCGTGATCCGAGTTTCCGTTCTACTCCAGTTCTATCGAACATCTTCAAGGTCGTTCGTGTTCAGCCAAGGTCACGCTGTGATTAGGTCGTTGCCCTGATCGCGAGGAGCACAATAACGATCCGCGCCCGAAGCATCTTTCACTTTCTTTAAAAAGAAAAAATAAACAGGGTCCGAGAAATTTATCACGCGGAAATGGCGGCCGAAAACCATTCTCCGCCGTGTCGTTTGCGGTTTTATGTCAACTCGAAAATATTACACCTGTCGATCATTTAATACTTATTCACAAGTAGATAAAAAAGAGGCAAGAGGAGACAAAATTTATAATGTAAATTAAACTTTGTATTTCTAACGTGAAATGGTTTATTCTATTCTTATTTATTATTTAACTGTATATAAAAATAAAATAACTTGATTCAATTGCAGAATAATGTACAATATTTCCCTTTATTCCTATTTATTGCTTCTTTATTGTTTAACCTCTTTGCAAACAACAAACACCGAAAAAATGATGCAATAACGTTACCACAGTTTCCCAATGACGACATATTGTTAAATTTCCCGAAACTGTTACGTCCGACAACAAATATTTGCCTGATAATGTTTAAACAATCGTATCCGGACGATGTAAACGTCTGGCACGGTCAGATCGGCCATTCATTCGTAGAAGATTATATTTAGCAGAGGATCGTCGAATGCCTTATTTATGAAAGTAATTTAATCATCTTCGGAATCAGTTGAATCGCTGCGCGAAGGCTTTTCAGCCGGCAACAAATCATTGAGTCATTAGTGGCTGTGCGCTCCTTGAAAGTTGTTTATACCTGTACACGCAAGCGTGTCAATATTTGCGGGCATTATTTCAAAGCTAAAAACGCCCGTTTCCATGGAAGGCCGTTAATACCGTCGAGAAAGTCGATTAGCCATTGCCATAAACCTTTCTTAATTGCCGCTCGTCCCGTAAAATATTATGTCATATGTTCATTGTCACGTTTTCTGCCATCAAACAACTGCGAACGTGCTACTGGCATTTCCTCGCGCGGAAAAATGCTAAGTGAAAAAATCAGAAAAAATTACATTCGACAAACGTTACCCTAATCTTTTAATTTCAAAAATAACTCTTCCTCTGAAAATTCATTGCAAATGTTGTTACCAATCAAACATTACTATTTTCTGATTGGATCCACCCCAAACTTCACTGTATTATTAATTTTTTCAATTCAACAAATAATTCCACTGAAAATTCATTGCAAATGTTGTTACAAATCGAAAATTTCTATTTTCTGATTACTATTTAAAGATTCTTGTGGCAAAAAGAAATTTTCTAATCGACTTGGACAATTGTAAATAAATATCGTTTTACAATCGTTCGCAAATAAAATGTTCATCGCGGGGAGAACGATATCGTTGGTGATTTGTCGGTGGCGTGGAATTATTCGCGAGTGCACGTGCCACTCGATTGCGTGCGAAACCGATGCTGAGGACAATTAAAAATTGAACGCAAGTTGCATCATTCGAGTGTAATTAATCTCCCGGCAAATGAAATGATTGTTTTATGTAAACGCGCGAATATCGCCGATGGCGTCTTGAGGTAAAATCTCTCGCGAAATATGTTTATAAAATCTAATTCGACGGAAGTAGAGAAAATTGTGTACAGTCGATTGCAGATGTTTACATGCACTGCAGAAATGTGGAAAAAGATAGATTGTTAGATGGTAATTAATCTACTGATTTGGTGCAATTTATAGCACAGATATAATACTCGTATAGCTTATTTTTAACGTGCTATTATTAGCATTATATTTATTTAAGCATTTGGGTTCAAAATTAATTTCTATAATTACTTTAAAACATGACATACAGGACAGAATCTCAATTCTTAAATGTTCTAGTAGTTTGTTATTAATTTACTAATATATTGTATAATTTCATTTATTATACAGTGTAGTCCGTTTAAGTAATAAATATATATATATAATGTATTTATATATACATAAATATAATGTATATTATTAGTATTAGATTTAATTGGTTTATAACCTTGTTTTAAAAAATGATTTACACAATGGAACTTGAATAATAAAACACTCCAGCATTTATTAACAGACTGTTGAATCATAAGTTGCGCACGATTGTTCAAAGATATCGTTCAATTAGTTTTTAATTCATAAATTCAATATTCGCTCGGTATTAATTAAAAAGCTTCATTAAAAAGTATTTGTCTATTGTATTCGCGATCATTAGCTATTCCATCACTATGCACGATGCATCCTTATAAATTTTGCTTCCACGCGGTGATTTAAGACAGAAAAAATATTAGCATTTCCCGGAAAACGTTATAAAACCTGAAACGCCATTGCCTTGTCGGCAACATTAACTTTATCTGATTTTATTAAAAACAATTGCAACGATCAATGCTGTTCCAGTCTTGAGGTGAATTTGTCTGCGACAAGAAATTGTACTAAAAAGTGCAAAACTGTTTTTACGTTCCGCTTCATTAAAAATAAATTACCATTGTCTTATTGTGTTCTATTGCTGCGCATAAACGCGAATTAAAATGATATTGAGATCGATTGCTTAAAAAAAACGACGTTAACTTTCATTTTTTGTTGTCATAAATCTTCTTTTCTTTTTATTGCTATACAATGGCAATTAATTAGAATTGTCGTTGTACAATCCCATTACCTGTACATTTTATTATATCCATCGTAACTATTTTGTGATTCTGTGGTAATGGTAATAGTGTTCGATTTATTGGCATAGTACAAAATGGTACAAGGGTACGAATATGGTTTATCGCCATTGTGTTTCCAAGCACACACGAAACTTATTCAATCAACAATCACGGACGCTTGATTTAATAGGTTGACTCAGGTGAAACATTCGTTCGTCAGTAATAAAATTCATGAATAATTGTAGAACAATGACGATATAAATTCTCAGGTTCACTGACAAGTCAAGTGAGATTTAGATTTACTCGAACTTCAATGTCGAGAAATACGTGCAATTTTGAATTTTCAAATTGGGAAACTGAACTTTTCACATTGGAAAACTTGACTTTTCAAATTGGAAAACTGGAACTTTTAAATTGGAAAAGTTGACTTTTCAAATTGTAAAAGTGGAATTTTCAAATTGGAAAACTTGGTTTTCCAAATTGGAAAACTTGGCTTTCCAAATTGGAAAATTAAACTTTTCAAATTGGAAAACTGTAATTTTGAAATTGGCAAACTGGACTTTTCAAATTGGTAAACTCGACTTCTTAAGTAGGTAAATGGAAATTTTCAAATTGGCAAACATGACTTTCCAAATTGGAAACTTCAACTTTTCAAATTGGCAAACTTGGCTTTCCAAATTGGCAACCTGGACTTTTCAAATTGGTGGACTCAACTTTTCAAATTAGAAAATTCAACTTTTCAAATTGGCAATCTGAACTTCTCAAATTGACAAAGCGTAAATGAATAATTATAAGTGTCTTAACTTATTATTAGATATTTAGTAAACTGAGTTTACGATTTTTCATTATATTTTTCCTTTTGAAAACAAATATAGATAAAATACTTTAGTCAATGATACATATAATTTCCATGCAAAAAGAAGATTATACAATAAACAGTGAAATAAATGAACATTTACATATATATATATATATGTATATATATATATATATTTACCAAAAAAAAACGCTTTGCAAAATTCCCCCAAAAAATTGCTAACATAAATACATAAATACAATTAACAAAAACAAACAGCAAATGTACAATTCCACACAAATTTCAGAAACATAAATGTAAAAAATAAAAATGAGTCAAAAGAACGCTTGATAAAATTATAAAACAGAACCGGTCAACAAGGCAACATGCTACACATCGAATTGATATTGAAAGAACCGTTGAAAAAATCGACCGTGCGAAATATAAATTATTAAAAAATGATTTCACAAAATTACGAAATAAAAACTGTTCTTCGAAAATCTCTGACAGATCCGCAAAAACCTGTTAAGAAAAATAAGAGACGAGTATACACAGGATCTATCGGAGATGAGAGAAATGAAGATATAAAAGGTAAACTGACCGAAAAAACGGTTCACAAAATTCCGGGAAAAAAATCCCATTTCTCAGAGATCATTGGCGAAACCGCGACCAATTAACACTGTCGAGGAAGCATAAATCGAAAGGTTGTAGGAAACGGCGTTGAAAAAACCTCTGAAGCAATCTGGACTGTTAGAGGATAGCAAAAAGCCGGCGATCTAAACGCGCGAAGCCAAAGAGAAAAGAAAGGTGGCGAAGGGGTTGTAAGGCGGGACTGAAAATGGTCCGTGTAAAAAATCGGCGGTGGTATTATAGGTGTATTATAGTTCTCGTGTTCGAGAAAGAAAGAAAGAGTGCCGGGGTCTGGTGGAACACGGTGGTAACGGCCCCGGTAGCAACATTAAGCCGCATAATTGTTGCATTCGAAAGACATAAACGTGCACTGACCTGGTGCGAACGTTGGCCGGTCCACGACACTGGGTGACACTAGTTTCTGGTTTAGGCTGAGAGAAGGCCGGCCGGACAGTGGAATCTTCATGGGAGGACGTTCACTATCATCGCGAGTCTTGAACTAGACTGTGCACGGGCACCGCGAAGAACTTGTTCCTTTCCCTCTTCCTTTTCTTTCAGTCCAACTCGAGCTCGAGCTGGAGGCGGAGGGACACTCGAAGGTTGCCCTCGGCTTCAACGAAACCAAAATGGTGAGCATATTGCCGAGCGGCATCATAAATCCGCAAGCGGGAGCGTCTTCGCGAGAGAGCTCTCGATCCTCTTCTCTTCTCTTCTCTTCTCTTCCCTTCTCTTCACCCAACCACCCTGGACCCCTGATACCAACGATCTTCCACTAGAGATCGAACCGATCCACACGATCGCGATGGCACTGTGGCCCCGAAGAATTTAAAATTAACAAATGCGGCTCTGCATTTGTGTAGACTTCGTGCAATTTTTGTAATTTCGTGCTTGAATCGACTCCTACCTTTTACTCAGTGGCAACGATCTAACCGATCTACACGATTTCCATGGCACTATGGTCCCGGAGAATTTAGAGACTTTTTTGAAAAATTAACAAATGCGGCTCTGGATTTGTGTAGACTTCGTGCAATTTTTGTAATTTCGTGCTTGAATCGACTTCTACCTTTTACTCAGTGGCAACAATCTAACCGATCTACACGATCTCCATGGCACTATGGTCCCGAAAAATTTAGTCTTTTTTGAAAAATTAAGAAATGCGGCTCTGGATTTGTGTAGACTTCGTGCAATTTTTGTAATTTCGTGCTTGAATCGACTCCTACCTTTTACTCAGTGGCAACGATCTAACCGATCTACACGATCTCCATGGCACTATGGTCCCGGAGAATTTAGTCTTTTTTGAAAAATTAAGAAATGCGGCCCTGCATTTGTTTAGACTTCGTGCAATTTTTGTAATTTCGTGCTTGAATCGACTTCTACCTTTTACTCAGTGGCAACGATCTAACCGATCTACACGATCTCCATGGCACTATGGTCCCGGGGAATTTAGTCTTCTTTCAAAAATTAATTAATGCGGCTCTGCATTTGTTTAGACTTCGTGCAATTGTTGCGACCGACGTAAAAATGGAACGGTCTAGGTAATATAGACGTCGATCGCGGCGGCCATTGGTCATGATTGATTTAGTGATGTTTTCTTTTTTAGGAAGGTCATTCGAAGGTTATTTAGGTTTTATTGCCTTTCTAGAGGGCCTTGGGACATCGAGAATTGACACTTCGTCTGTTGAACCGTGGCGGGTAAAAGGAGATTTTTGTGTTGTGTAACAGTGTTTCGGAAGAAGTTGTTACGCTATGCTCAGCAATGCAATCTGTTGGATTATGGACGGAGTTGATGTTTGTTTTGGATAGTCCACTAGGAAATGCTCAACAGTTGATCATTGATGTGCGAAAGCACTTTGTATTAGAAAGTCAAATGGGGAGAAATTAATGAAGTACCTATTGTGTTGCAAATCAGTGAAATTGAATTTTTCCTCTGGTTCCACAGTTGCCTGATGAATGTCCAACTTCATTATCATTTATTTTCGTGGGTGAACATTTTATTGCCTTTTCTTGCTTATATACATGCCTAATTAATAGACTAATCAATTAAAAATTGTTTGCATCAATTTTAAGAAGTAGCTAAAATTTCTTTTTCTCTGCAATGATCTTAATAAATTGAAAATAGTTTATTCTTATATTGTTTATTACTTTTATGAACGCATAAAAACCGCTGTCTACTAATTAACAATTATTTGTGACTTCGGTGTGTTACAATTTAATTGCCCTGGTGAATGTCCAATCTTATTATCCATTTGTTATTTTCATAGTTCAACATTTTTTAAAGAACTGTGTCGACGCGTTGAATAATTTTTGTGGAAAAAGAGCATTATAAAAAATGAAAAAAGCGAAAAAGTCGCTTTTTAACGATGTCCGTTTCGAGTTACTGTACACCGAACAAATAATAAGTAAACGGTATCTGATGAATGAAATACGAAATTATAGTAATTTAGCTATCGCTTCTAAATTGGTGACTTGCGTAACCAGCAACAGATAAGCAGCTAATTGTTCTTTTCTTATCGAATGAACGGGGCTCAATTTGAAAAAAGCTAACTCTTTTGAAACAGTGACGCACACACTACCGAAACAAGTACGAATATTAAATGCAACGATATGCTACACTTAATGCAAATACAAATGGAACAACATATATTTCTAAATTATATGTCAATAACGATAAGAGGAAAACTAAACAGAACAAAAAGTTGAAAAAATGGAATAAATTCTATGTAAAAGGAACAACAAATTATATACGTATATAAAAAAATAAATAATAATTTTAAAAAACAATAAAAATAAATTTGTTTTAAATGGATAATATTTATTTATTTCAAATGCTTAATATTTACTATATTAATATATTTATAATTTATATATTAATATATAATATAATGTATACAATGTATAATATTAATATATAATTAATATATTAATATACTAATATATTTATTTTATTATTTATATATTTACTCTATATTTATTATATTTATATGTATACCGATATTTTACTATAGTTTTCTTTCGACATAAGGTGATGGCTCGGGACCGGTTCTCGTCTTATTTCGGATGAAGAAAAAGAAGAGGGGAAAGCGATTTTCTTATTTCGAATAAGAAAGCGTTGTCTTATATCGGAATAAAATTGTGCATATCGACGGTCGCTCGAGCTTATCCCCACCGCGACGGGTCACGATTAACTCCGGGAATAGTATACAGAGGGTTAAAACTGCCATAATTCTTTCGGCCTCTAGATTGCAACTGCAATCAAATCGAATGCTAATCAGAAGTTTTCGAACGACACGAGGAAAACAGAACAGGTGATTCACGGTAGATCTACATTATTCATAACCGAATAAATCCTTATAGCCGGAAGACCATTTCTTTCGATGCTGCTTTTTTCACCAAGGACGCTGATTCGCGCATGCGACTCGCAGCGGTGCAGAATTTAGTGACACGCATAATTTTCCATCTAGGGTGACGGACCCAATTACTGTGCCTATATTAATTATACTTTACAGCATAATTAATATTCAAAAAGAGATATATAACACACATCAACTGATTCTAATGAAAAAGGTTTAATATCTCTTTTTTAATATTCATTATGCTTTGAAAACAAGTATAATTAATATAGTCACAGTAATTGGTACCCTCACAGTAACTGGGTCACTTACCCTGTATCAAATTCAAATTTTCACTGAAAAATATTATAAAATAATTGCTTCTTATGATCGTCTCTTCGACTACGGCACCACAAGATGGTACTCAATCGTCGTTAGAATTAAGTATGCATATATTACTGATAAAAAATGTAATTTAAACTTTACGTAAACTTTACGAAGTAATTTAATCTCATATAAGTAATTATTCTGCTGCATTGCAGACTAGGATTTTAATTTTCTTTTTATATAGTTCTCGATATGGATTTTTAATAGAACAGAAATTGTTTGGCGATATACGCTAGTAAAATAAAAAAACAGATGAAGTTCTCGATCGAGATCAAAATTGTTTGAAATTGAAAGACCGTGGCCAAAACAGACGCACGCACCTCCAAAAGTCGCATAATTAGCCCATGCCCGTACGCTATTATTGAAATTTGCCAAGAAAATGGCGTTTTCATACATTCACAATTGCGTAATGGCGTAGGGGAAAGTAGACGGTCGCGAAATGGATACATATTAGTTTACCGTTTGCGTGGAACACGCTCTAAAAACAACTATCAAAAGTGGCAAGAACACAAATTTATTCGGAGTTCAATTACTTATTAGTTGCGTGACTATCTTCCATGTTAGCTACTTCTTGTTAGACATATATAACGTTTATTGTTATTACCGTAACGGTAAATGTTCGATAATGTACATTCTGAAAAGTGTACGGTACGTAACAAGCACCACAATGGCGACGAAAACTTTTCGAACCGCCATCTTTGGTCCCTCCAAGCTCCGACAATATTTTCTGGCGTTTCAGTGTATTATTAGTGACAATTCGTTAGAATGAACATCATTAAACTGTTAATATTAGGAATATCCTTTTTTTTTAATAGCTACATTCCGTTTTATTCAACATTTAGTAAAATTAGTTACAAATTCCTCTCACAGCACACAGAATGTTAATTTACAATGTTTGTACGAACAATAAATGACAATAAGTTTAATTAGCAGATGGATGAATGTTCTTACTGTTTCAATCATTTTTGTGAAAAACGCATAAAATCCGCAGTATAAATTATTGCCGGTCCCACCGAGCCAACAAATTGCAAAATCTTCAACAATTTTAACAAATCGAAAATAACATATGGACGTTCTGAAATTGTTTTAACATTTTTACTGTTTTCAATTGCGTCCACCGATTTTCGTCACGAACGCATAAAATCCGCAGTCTAATTGTTGCTATAGTCCCACCGAGCGAACAAATTGTAAAATCGGGAAATCCCCGAGCCGCTCTCGCGGCGACCGTTGATCGCGATTTTTCGTAGAAATCGTCGCGAGTTTTCACTGCATCGCGAATTCCATGATATCGTGTGACACAACCAACGAACGAATGCCAACATTGCTTCTGTCGTGCGCGTATGTGTGCGTGCATGCCACGAGGTAGCCGTTCCGACACAATATACTTATTTTGCCACCGAGAAAAAAGAACCGAGAACGAGCCGAAGAAAAAGAGTAAGAAAAGAAGAGCAAGACGACCGCAAACTGGGATCTATTGGGTTGTCCGAGAGGCATCCTCGTGTCTCGGGTGTAAATCCTGTGGGACGAGCTTCGCTTGACACTACTACAACGTCTATTAACCATTCGCATCGGCCATTTACTGCCGAAAATTAAATGCAAGTCGAAACAGTCGCTCCTTACGAATCAAAATTGTCCAAATCGATTCCAGGAAACCAAAGTTACACGAAAATTCCCTTTTCAATCACCTCGAAAAGTAAAAAACAATCAACAATGATACAACAATTAAGTAATAATTAAATAACAAAATAATATTACAATTCCAATGATTTTTCAATCCATAATTCGTCTTCTTGTATTTTCATAATAACGAGGAATTAAGCAAACATTTTATTGGGTTCGGAAGCCCGGAGCGTTTTTAAATTAAAATTCAATGATGAAATCGAGATTCACAGATTTATTCATTCTATACTTTTTGCTAACTAATTTTTCGGTGACTAAAGTTATTGAATTTCAATGTAAAAACGCGACGAACTTTCGTCCCGATCCAATATGAAACACAATGACATCGAAGGACGTTACGTTTGCTTATGCAAGCCGAGATTATGTTACTGTGGACTTTGACGTAAAGTAAAAATTGCCTGCATCGATCGCAGGGAGCGGTAGTCACAGAAAATTCTGTCCTCTTTGTCGTGAACGCGTAAAAATCCGCGGTGTATTATGTTACCAATTGTTCTATTTGCGAATTAACCAGTTAGAAAGTTAAAAAAAAATCCGCCGCGTTTGCGTCGAAATGATTTGATCGAAAACGATGAATGAACCCTTGAGATGTGGTGTTAAATAGACTTAAATATTGACTTACACACCACTCTAGCATCAAACGGCTCACATCATTGCCGGACTTTCTTTGTTTGCGAGACACTTGTGGTTCACATGAGCGAAAGCAAAAAAAAAAAAAAGAAAAGAAAAGAAAAGAAAAGAAAAAAGAAAAAGCAGAGACACGAGATGGGAGTCGGCCAACCCAACAATTACAGCCCAGCGAATAATTTTCACCAGGGTGTTGTGCACGAACCGCGTATACCGAAACTGAAAATCTGCAACCTGGTGTGTCGTGGCGATGGTCTTCTTGCATCGGTGTGCACCAGGTAAGTTCACTTAGCAGAGGGCCTGGTGCTAGACGCAGGTTGCCAGTATAGCCAATAAACCATGCGAAACGCTGCGAAACGCGCGGGTAAAAGCAGAGAGGGGTGGGGGATGCCTCCTCCCAGGTGTGCTCTGTTGTGTGCGCACCACCGGTTCTCACCTGTACGAGAGAAAGAGAGGGAGACAGCGAGAGAGCACGCAGCTCTCGGCCATTAGAGATGGGACTAAGTCTGTCGTAGCTAAGATAGTGGACAAAGTCAGGGACCTGAACTGGTCTGGGCCGAGAGCGAGGCTTAGACACTTTCACAATGTCACTTGGACATTTTTTAGTCGGTAAAGTCTATTTTATTACGAACAACTGCGACGGAGGACTTCAATTTTCAACTACAAAACTGTCGCTTGGTACATTGGTAAAAGAGATGTGCACGATATTTGCGAAAAAATGCCCGAGTTCTACCCCTCATGGAAACTTGATACAATCCAATGAAAAAATCTGTTTTAATTTCACTTAATTCTTGATGAAACCACCGCCAACATATTCGCGAGAGTTTTCCGATTAAAACAAGTCCAAACACGGTACCATTTCGATCGTATTTGCTCCGTTAATCCGCGGTTAAGTAGAACCTCCATTATCCGAACCGATATCTGAATTCCGTTTGATTTAAGTCTAATCAAATTCAGTGTAGAACGAAACATAAGCGATATGATTTATCGTACAAGTAAAGATTTGTCTAGTGCGTCTAGTCGTCTCTATCGCTAGCTTAGTTCGGATAATAGAGGTTTTACTATATTGTGGATTAGACGAGTAAACAGTATCCAAACCGTACCGTGTTTGGACTCGTTTGAATCAGAAAAGTGTCGCGAATACGCTGACGGACGTTTCATAAAGGAATAATTAAAAAGTTTGATCATTGAATCAGTATTGCCTCGCCGCTACGCTGCTGTCCAAGTTCCGTTTCCTCGCTACCCTTCTCTACGCTCGTGAACATGTTCGAAAGTGTACAACCTTGTAAAACAGTGTACCTAAAATGCGTTCGCACACCTTTTGCGATTAACGCGGAACAGATTCTACATTAAAAATTGAGTTACCCGAAAAACTGATGGGGATAAACGACTCTCGTCGGAAGCATTGGTACAGGGTGGTCCAAAAGTCGCTAGACCATCTCGAAATCCAAGTACCCTTTGCAAAAGAATAAATATGAATTTTCGAAAAACGGAAAGATTGGTGGAACTCTCATTTTTCGTTGTTATAAATCTTTTTTTCTTTTTATTGCTATATAATGGCAATTAATGAAATTAAAATTAAATGTACAGGCTGGTCCAGAAGACGCTAGACCACTTCAAAATGGAGTACCCTTTACGAAAGAATAAATACGAATTTTTCCGAAAAATAAAAGGAACGGTACATTTCTAAATGGTCTGGCGACTTTTGGGCCAGCCTGTACCTCCAACGCGTTTTTCTCGGGTTTTGAGAAATGTTTGACAGAAACTCGAATTGTGAACGGTCCAGCGACTTTTGGGCCAGCCTGTAGTTTCTGTAAACTCGTGTATTAGAACTGACTCGGATTCGCGCGCGCGGATTTAGCTTGCTCCCATCGCTACCGACCATTATAGTCGATATATTATTTCACTGGGCCAAGATACTCGACCAGGCTGGCCCCTAAACCCCCTTAGCCCCCCGTATAGTCACGATCCTTTTTTGCAAACCCTTCCCACCGTACGAAGCATGTTATTTCGTTACGTCTCGTGTCTTCTTCCGATCGACAGTACCGCTGTCTTTGATATTTTCTACCTTCTTCTCCTTTTTGCCTCCCCTCCCCCCCCCCCCCCTCCGCCGGTTTCCCCACCTTCCTTTTTTATTACTCGCCGGGCTTAATCGTTATTCTACAGGACTCTTATTAGTTTTTGTTTGGAAACGCGTCCCTGCTATTTTTAACCCGGGTTACTCCCCTTCCTCGTTGTCTTATTTCTTTTCCGATCGTGTTTCTTCCTACCGAGGAGCCGGACGTCGATCTTTTCCTTTGCTGGGAGAAAAACATGATCGGGGATGGTTGTGTTCGAGTCACTTTTGTGCCACGTTGACACGGCACTGGGCGAACAAATCCTCTTTTCTTGGATAACTAACCTCTCGACAGAGGAAATTTCCTCTCTAATGTCACGATTCTCACCCCTCACACAAAAAGAAATATGTAAATATACACGTTCCGACCATGCATTGTCTCGCATTTGTCTGCATACTGTTGTCCAGGTGCATTTTATGCTAATATGCATTTATCTCTAACATCTTCTTAATTAACCTTAGTTAACCCTAAAATGGTACACTATGTTCCCACAAAAAATACCACACTGGGATCTTTCCAAAAAATCTAAAATTTACTGAAATATTTTTAGGCGTGTACTTTAAGATTACAGAACCTAAATGTTTAAGTTAATTTGTTATTGTAATCTTGACATTTTACTGGGGTCGTGAGAGACCCCAGGATAACCATAACAGAAACATGTAAATTTGCAAATGTTTCTGATACTGATAGAATGAAAGTAGATTTTTTGTGGAGTTCAAAAATATCTATTTTATCAAATGAACAATGAATGTTAATTTTCTTTGAGGGGGATGGAAGAGGGTTAAGTATGGACGGTGATTTCTAAATGTAGCTGGAAACGAGGTCTGCTCGGCAGCGTGGTTGTATTTTAGAACGTTCGAATGAAAGGAATTGGGTAAAATACTTTATTTATAGAATATACGCGATAGAAAGAAAAGCTGAAAATTGATGGTAACAGTTATGCTTATTACTGATGCCAGCGAGGCTGGAAGTAATTGAGCGGATTCAATATTAGCTTGGTCTGGTTAAGAATAGCCACGATGGGAATCCCGTTTGACCACCTTGCGTGCCGGTTGCTTACTGACTAAATTAGGGTGAATGTTCCGTTGCACAAAAGTCGTCGTTGTTATTTGGTTTGTCGGACGATAATGCTGATAATTAAATTCTCCAAAAAAACTTTACATTGTTGTACGTTTAAACATACACGCTATACATTTATTTTACAACAATGATTCCATATTATTTATAACTCCGCCAAGTTATCGCCCCAAGATGGGACTTGGTCTGGAGGAAAATGTACTAAATTTATTTTCACCCGTTTCGATTGTTTATACAAAATCCTTTGTTCCCTAAACATACATCAAGAAAATTTGCAATTGACTTTTTATATTACTGTAAAAAAAATGTATATTACTGTAATATTAAATAAAATGGGTAATGTAATATGTAATAAACAAATCATCAATTAAAAGCATATGTCTACTAAAATTTTGAACTTATTCGTTTTCTAGAACTTCTTCTCAAATAAATGAAATAAATCAATATATTTTTATTCACGTATTAAAATATGTAAACACTATGTCGTCCAAATAGACCTATGTTTACAAATCATTTAGTTTTACGAAAAAACAAATATAACGAAGCAATCGTTAAAAATTTTCTTAAAGTAATTACTGAACTGTTGGTAGGTAAAATAAATTGTTTTAGTTTTAAATACTTATTGGCCCCGCACTGTATTATTGATTTCATTGGTACAAAGCGTTAAATGAATACATATATTTGTATACATATAAATATTTAAAAATAATACATGAATTCAGTATACTCGATATTTAATTTGTTACCGGTTAAATCCTGCTTGACAATCGTCGTTATATGTTTCTGAAAATATGAATATAATAAAATATTGTTTCCGTTTCATTGTACATCAGTCACATATTTCATCATCCTCGATTTCGCAACATTCAAGATCATTAAAATAGGCAATTGAATGAAAAGTAATTGCAATAAAATCGAAATTTAATTTTGCACACCCACTCCTTCGACGTATGACGCATATAATTTTCAAATTAATGTAAAATGTTTATAAAAGTACTTTAACAATCCTTTATTCTTTTGTAATTTTCATACAAAATTATAATTCAGATGTTAACTTCCTCCAATAATTATTTGAAAACGGTTTTAAAAATAAATATATATATATATAATCTTTCTATAATTATACAATTTGTAACATAATTATTTCGTTAAATTTTTATCTAATTTATATAAACGAAAATAAAATAAACTTAACATTTACATGTGTTATCTTTCTAGAGTTCTTTGTCAGTTAAATATTTCTTCCAGATAAAAATTGTAAATGTATTCTTTTTTGTTTGTTAATTATACTTTGAATCGATATCCACTATCTTGTACTTGTTCAAATGAATATACATATATATATTGTAGTAAAACCTGTATGTTGTATAAAATGTTGTATACGGTTCAAAACAGTATATTATTCGTTAATTTGTGTCTACTGTAATAAATATGATGTTATTCTTACATTTCGTTCATTGTTTTATATAAATTACGCATTCCTTAATTTTAACACTCAGAATTATGAACATTTGCAGTGTTACATTTGTAGAGATTCATTAATAAATCATATTACATTCACAAGTACTATGGATACGCGATGCATATGTTGGAATAGCAAAACAATACATAATGCTGGTTTTCTCCTTAACATTAAAAAAAAAAAGGAAAACAAAAAATATAAAAATGGTCATATATTCGTCGCTTTAAATTATAGTTTTAGCAATAACTTAAATTATTTGGTACTTTCAAGATATGAGAAGATTAAAAAATAAACTGTTGTTACACAGATATTTGTTAAAACTTTCATTTTTAACTTTTTCCTTACACAACACTTAAAAAGCAAGCGATTACCTTATAAAATTTGTTACTACCTGGTTTCTCGTCAATTACTTTCACATCGTGTGTTATTTGTTACTTATAAGCGAAACTATGTTACAAAAAAATATATATATACTCTTAAATTAAGGAATAAATGATCGAAGAGGTACAATGACTCTATCTATAGAGGTATAATGTTGTATCCAAAATATTGAACTTCGTTATAAAAAGTCGAAAGTGATTTCTTTAAGTCGGTGGTCACTCTTCTGGTTATACTACAAATGAACATGAAGACATTACACGTTTGACATGTAGGAAAGGAAAATCATCCTCCTGTACCGACAGCGGATTAAACGGAAGCGGGCTTCGGTTCGAGAATCGCATCTTCATAATGCGTGACACCTAATCCAACTCTCTGTAGCTGAAATTATGGGATTTTCTGCACCCGATGACCCAAAGTAACCCTCCGAAGCAATGGGCTTCCTGGTTACAGTAAAAGAATGGGGAAAACTCCTAAACAGGGTACCCACAGCATGATCCTCAGAATACAAACAACAGGAAATACAATAGAACGTCGATTGTCCGAAGTAGCGCCGGCATGAAAACTTTTGTTTGAAAAATTTGTTCGTACAACAAATAACTTAGAAATTCGAATGATCGGCGTCCGGATAATCGATGTTATACTGTAATTGCAAAATTTAACTCACCAGGACTTATGTATTGGTCAAACACTTTAGTATTCACTCCCATCTAATTAAGCGCAAACCATGGACTTAGAAGCCCGTGGCACAAACACACATTCGTGGCAATTTTCCATCCGCTTCATTATTTCATGAGCAACGCAAAAACAATTTTCGAGTTGGAGAGCACAGCTAGGCCAGCAGGTTCTTATCAATTATGCGAAAGACCTCGCCCATCCTGATATCCACTACAGATGCTCAGTTTTAATTTGAACCGACCAAATATAAAACAGGGAAAATGTGATGACCAATCCCCCACCCAATAAGATTACCTGAACCTTGTTGCTCAATGTAAGATTATCCGTTCCAATGCCTTCTGATTATCTCGTGGATGATTCTGAACATTATTTACAATTTGAAATTAATTCTAGTTTAAGAAGTTGTACAATATTGAGACAGTTGGAAAATTAAATATTGCATTGTAATTATATGATTGTTTTACAATTGTTTTTTTCTTTTTTAAATAAGTTTTTATATTGATTATTTAAAAATACACGAAAGAGCACTTACATAGAAAAACTGTTAATACATTTGATTTTTTTTTGTCGTTGTAAATCTGCGTTACATTTTTCATTGCTGTATGTGAAACATAATACCCTATGTGACAAATACTCTTTTCCTTTGCGTTCCAATTAAGGCCTCGTTGCAACTATATTTACCACGTTTGAATAAATATTTATCTGTCCGACAGTTTCTATCAATTTTATGTAATTTTTAATCATCATTTTTATCTTTAAAATTTCGTTCGATGAATATGCTAAAATAATATTTATTTCGATGAAGAAAATGGTACTTTACAGCAAATATAATGCATACTCTTATTTTTCATGCATTCTTTTTTAGTATAATTTCACTCTGGATAGAATTTCCAAAATGACTATTCCTTTCTTGCTTAGGCCAAAGTATTTGAAGTATCTTTGTAGATTCATATTAGTATTGAAGTAATCAATTGTGCTGTATCGTTTAATGTACATGGTTATGTAAATATTTAGAAAAAATTATTTCTTTTATATCTGTTTAGTTCGCGTAATTGTAAAAAGTTTTATAATGGTTTAATTAGTGACGCAACAATTCTTCCTTTTACAACGATTTTGACTTAAACTTTTAATAACTATAGCGTGTTAATAATGTCCCTTAGTTAAACAACACATATTTTTTTTTTTAACAATTTATCGTTGTTTTGAGATTATCTGTACGTTACGATTTCCAACTGTTATTAAATTCTTTTAGTTTGTAGCTATGATTTCGTTTTAATTCGATTATATCGTTGTGTTAATTATGAACACACATTGGTAATTACAACATGCAGCATTTCTTTTTGTTTTTCTTGTAATTTGGCTTTAATGGTGGTCTTTCAGATAACTGAAACTTCCTGACAATTCTTACTAACTCATGGAAAGCTTGGTCAACATTCATTCTTAATTTTGCACTACACTCGATATAAGGAATTTTTAACTGGCGTGCCATATTTTGTGCTTCCTCGACAGAGACCTAAAAACCAGCAGAAAGGAGGTACTATACATGTTACTAAATACAGGGTGTCCCAAAATTCAATCATCTCTGTGAAATGGGTGGTTCCTGAGGTCATTTGAAGCGACATTTTCCTTTGCGAAAATGTGTCTAGGCTTTGTTAAAGAGTTATTGTTAGAGTAAATTTCTGCTCCTTCTCTTGTTCATTTTATCACTGCGCAACACCAATGCTCCTGCTCAGTGGATCTCACTGCGGAGTCAGAGTTCTTCATTAATAACTCCTTAACGAAACCGAGGTGGACATTTTTGCAAAGGAGAACCCATTTCACAGGGTTGATTGAGTTTTGAGACACCCTGTATATTAATGTATAATCATATTTCTTATTTACGGTGTAAATACATACGATTCTTTGCTGATCCAAGTCAGCCTTGTTTCCAACCATGAGCATTGGAAATTCATCACGGTCTTTTACTCTCAAAATCTGCTTATGGAATTTCAACATTTCATCGAAAGACGAATGATCCGTTACTGAAAATACTAGGAGAAAGCCTTCACCGCTTCTCATGTATTGTTCACGCATTGCGCTAAATTCTTCTTGACCTGCTGTGTCCAATACTACAAAATTATATAAATCATGTTAGTTGTGGTACCAAAATTATTACATCTATTTATAAATAGTACATGAACACGTAAAATTTTACCATCTTAATTCTTTTAACTAACTATTTGATTCTAATAAATAAGGAATTCTTACGATAACGAACCCATGTTTCATTATGGTACTGCATGAAAATCAACATAAAATATAGTAAGTTATAAAAAGTTACCATAATTGAAAAAACAAGGTTGAAATGGGTTACTCTGACTTCACTCACGACCATTTCATCGACACGAGTTTCGTCGACAATGTCAAAATTCACATTGGACTGTCGACCTCTACCTTATGAGTATTATCTACATATTCGTTCTATCCTAACACAAAAATTATTTTAAAAAATTGTCGATGATCTAAATGTAGCTGTGAGTAAAAACTGATGATGAAACTCGGTGCCAATGGTCTCAAGGTGTTGACTGGTAGATACTGTCGGTGAAATTCGGTATCGATGAAATCGTGTCGGTGAAATGCTTGTCGGTGAAACGATTGTCGGTGAAATGCTTGTCGGTGAAACGATTGTCGGTGAAACGATTGTCGATGAGGTTAGGGTAACCCAGTTGAAATAATAATGCACAATGTTACGTTTCTTCATGTGTACTCACTGTCAAGCTTGGCAGGAACATCGTCAATGACGCACTGTTTGGTATACGAATCTTCAATAGTGGGGTCATAGTCGGTTACAAAATAACTCTGTAAAATATAATTAAGATAAATTCAAAGCTGTACAGGTCCCAATAGACTAGCAGGTAACTTGCAACATGTTTTGGAGTTGAAACAATGTGTAAACAATACTTGCAAACAAGTGTACACGTTTCTGCAAGTCGCGAAAAATTTCGCATCCTCGGATTGTCAAAAGAGAAATAAAGAAAGACAATAAAAATCGATACGTTTTGCTTCTGAATAAAAATAAAAAATCAAATAAGCATAAACGTGTATTATAATTTGTTTTCATTTACATACGATACTGTTTAACCATTATTATTTATAACATACGTGTGAGATTATTTGAAACGGAGGATAATATTACACAATTCTGGTAAATGAGTTATGATAAATGTACATAACAATGTTATATAGATAGCCGAATCGACATAATTGTATGACATAATCAGTATTAGGAGTATCGCGGCTCTCAATGTTCCTCGAGCGAGTTTCTAAAATTGGTCAGAAGGTTTTCAAAGCAGTAAACGACAGAAAGATGATTTCATTTCTTTATTTCGACGAAGCTGGCAGGACGCGGACATC
This sequence comes from Halictus rubicundus, assembly GCF_050948215.1. Lineage (NCBI taxonomy): Eukaryota > Metazoa > Arthropoda > Insecta > Hymenoptera > Halictidae > Halictus > Halictus rubicundus. Next base: position 11,775,281 of record NC_135159.1, on the reverse strand, counting down.
CAAACAAAAATTTCATTCATGAGTTTTAATAAATACATAACAAATAAATAAAAGAAAAAACTATACACACATACACACATATACGTACACGTAAATAGACGTCTCTGTACGTCGAGTTAAATAGTACGCACATAAGTGGTGTACATAATAACATGTGTACACAATGTCGAGCACATATTTACTGTACATATTGGGTACACCTATTGGCTATAAAAAGTACTTACTTGAATGAATTGTATCGTGATTGCAGATTTTCCAACGCCACCCCCACCCACGACTACCAGTTTATATGTCTGCGCGTAGGTTTGTTTGTCACCGGGTTTCGACATTTTTGGTATGGCCAACGGCAGTTGGTAAATTTGTAATAAACATTCACTGACACATATCGGGAACCGTGCGGCGGATCACGGAAAAATCGAAAATCGGGGTGCGTTCACATGAAAGCACACGGGCGAAATTTCCTTTTTTTTTCTCGCGAACAGTATGTGCACAAGTATAGTGAACAAAATGCATTAGGTGCACGTACTTTCTCGATATCGCGACTGCTCACCGCCTAAGCACCAACTAAAGTATTGTAAGTCTCGTACGCACGGACTCACTGAAAACTGTAGTAATGAACGGTGCGCGCGAGACAGACAGACAGACAGAGAGAGAGAGAGAGAGAGAGAGAGAGAGAGAGAGAGAGAGAGAGAGTATAAGAGATGTCCCCACCTTGTGTATATACAGCTATATACATATACATGCGTGTGTTCACGCTATTTCGATTGATTGCGCAGTCGCTATTACGATACCACCCTCTCGCAAGCGCCTATGTCTACCTGAAATACATACTCTGTAAGGTTGAATGGGTCTGATACCACATTCTTCGACAATAATTCCTCACGATGACGGTCTTTTAATTTCATATTTTTCAACGTTCCATGTAGAACAACATATTCACTTTAATGCTTTCGAAACGTTCTTTCTGTAAACATTTATTGATAAAGTCACTTACAGTAATTTAATCAGCAGAGCTCTTGGAAGGGTTTGCACGATAGTCCTAATATGCGTTATGGATAATAAACAAATATTTTAATGATACATATTTATACAGAAAAGAAGTAGCACGAAAGATCGTACATACATTAACTAATGTCAAATGTGTTCACTCAAATTTATTTCTCGAATGAATGAAATTATACTGATGTTATATATACTCGTTTACTTAAAATACATATATATTTATGTAACATGATTTAACACCAATTGTGATATAGTTTAGAAATGATTAAAAGTATAAGAAAGCAAAGATGTAACTGAAACGATATGAATTTTATTAAAATGATTTATTGACAATGGGGATAAATTTATGAAGTATATGTTGATAATTAAAATTTGGTTTATTACCGAGAACTCCCTTTGTGTCATTCTTGGTGGACATTGAATATTGATTCTATTTAATTTAACAATAATTCAATTGCATGATAACTAAGCGAAATTAAACATGTCTTGATTCCATTTTTTTTTTCAAATGCTGCTATTTACTATATCAGGTTTGTTTCTGCTTTAGTTTGGTCATAATTTGTAGTTCGTCAAGCTATGATAGAATTGCAGAAGTTCAAAAGGCACGGGTCTCCATTTAGAATTCACAACATTATTTTTAACTGATCATTCATTCCATTGCATTGATTGCAATGTTTCCTAAATGCTGAAATTTTTATATCTGAAAGCACAAATAATATAATTTTTCATTTCTTCTAATAGAGACTGTAGAAATATAATTGTATGAATGTGTTGTTATAATATTTAATTATATTAATTCACGATTTTAATATTATAAATACAAAGGTACATAATTGTTTGTTTAAACGAATTACTTATAACGTATTTATAAAATAAAGCCTTCTCAGTCGATAGTAATGGATAAGCAACATGAAAAATTATAAAAATGTATATATACATTGATATTACAACATGTCATTTTTATGTTTTCAACTAATTTTAGTAAAAATTCAATGCGAAAGTTAAATGATTGAGAAATGATCAAACGAAACCAAACAAAAGGTAATTATTATTATCAAAAAAGTAACACATATAAAATGAGAAGTTTTTCTTTTCTAATTCATAATGTTTGACAAAGCTTTCATTATACACAGTATAGTTGATTAATATGTACATTTCTTTTTCTCCTTTTTACATAACATAATGTTATTTGGTTATTACAAAAAGTGTTAATACATTTTGGTTCCAGTGTTTATGATTTTGAATGATATATGTACAATTTAAAATCATAAAGTCTCTCTTTTTCATTTCAGAAATTATACAATGTTGAGATAGTTGGAACATTGGACGTTGCATATAACAAATCATTTTGCCATATTGATACATGTAACCGTATGATTATTTCGCAATTATATTCCTTTTAAAATATATCCCCTCTGAGATTATTCAAAAATACATTAAATAAAACCGATATAGGAAATTTTTAAATTTATTTGTTTCGAGTTCCCCTCAGTGTAAATATGTGCAATATTTTTCTTGCAACATAATACCCTATGTGACAAATATTTGTTTTTTAAACTTTAATTAAGGCCCCGTTACATTCGGTTCAACTATATTTACCACGTTCAAATAATTATTTATCAGTCCGACAGTTTCTATCCACATTACGTAATAAATATTTTAATGGTACAAACAAAATCTGATGTCAATAAGCATTTGAAATTTTCATTTTACGTAGTAAATATACAATCCTTTTGCCATAGTTCATCTTTAGAATTTTGTTCGTCTAACACCGTTCCCGAAGAATTTGCTAAAATAATTTTCGTCTGGATAAACAGAATGATACGTTATAGAAAATATGATGAATACTCTTTAATTTTCATAGATCTTTCTTCGGTATATAATTTTACTCTCGATAGAAATTCCAAAATAACTTTTCTTTCCTTGCATAGGCCAAAGTACAATATTTGATTTTTTTTTATTGTGTGCCTCTCTTTTTCCTAGCGAAAAGAATAAAATCATTTGAATAATATATATGTAGGAAATAATCAAACGTGTGTTATATTGTCTAATACAAATGGTTATGTAAATCTTTAGAAAAAATTATTTATTCTATATCTCTGTTCTCTAGTTCGAGTACTTATAAAAAATTTTATAATTATTTTAAAAAGAAACACTAATTTACATACGGCATGAATTACTTTTCACTTGCGATGATTTAATTAATGACGCTTCGATTCTCTTTTTATTTTTACAACAATTTCGGGCGTAATTTTTTAATAACTATAGCACAGTAATGTTAATAATGTTAATGACAATGACAATGAAGGTGGTACTAGTATAATATACACAACAAAAGAGAAGCGTTCAGAGAGTATCGTCCAAACTTGAATTATTGACCTATTTTGCCACATGCAATGATGCTACACATTATACCAGATGCCCCTCTTGTTTAGTATTTCATTTTCATGCTTTTTTTCCAGATATTCTGTTCGAATACAACTTTTTCTGTGTATGAAACACTTTGCATCGCAATGATGAATAATGATAACGATAATGATGATAATAATAATAATAATAGTAACAACAATAACAATGATAATAAAGGTGATAATGACGATGACGATGACGATTTATGCTTTTCGCGACATGATTGATTCAAGTGCTAAAATTAGAATTGAATTCGAATAATAATGGAAATTATAATATTAATAAAGGGTGGTAGTAACGTGAGCATGTATAGAAATAAAGAGCAATCGTAAATTGCAATACAAAATTGATTTAATAGAGTGATCGTGGATCAATCTCTTTAATATTTTTTCAGGGATTCTTCACAAGTTTGGGAATAATAATAGAATAGGATAATAAAATTACTAATCAATAATAACATAAGGCAATATGTGAAGGAGTTGGCCATTGTAAGTGGGCCTTGTTAGCATCTGATGCCACTCTCGAAATTCTTCATCGGGTCGGCTATACACATTCTTTACACCATTGATTTCGGACATATCCTCCTTTACTTCTTGACTGTCGTTACAAGTAGAAGAAGTTAAAGATGATAGTTTCGGTTGGAAGTTTCCATTTAGTCCTTCTACACACTCTGTGTGTAACCTTTTTATATCATCTTCTGTAATTTGCCTAGGTGGGTATTCAGTATTATTCTGTTCATCGGTCAATTCTATTTCACTTTCACCCCAGTCGATCGAACTTGGATCTATAGGTGGTAACTTAGCTAGTATTTCTTCAACGGTTAGTTCGTGAGATTGTTCTGATTGTGTTTTTTGACAACTTGTAACTGATTTTTCTTTATACACTACACCCGATGATTCTTGACACTTCGACGAGACATCGTGACAATTCTCTGCAGGCTTTAACCTACTTTCTGGCAAGCTTTCCGAGACTGTATTTCTATGTGACGAATTGTTCTGATTACAACGAAGGAACTTGGATACTTGTTCGTTGCTCCCTCGCAAAATGTCTTCCATGCTGGCCGATTCTTCATTTTGACTAGGTAGAGCACTTGAATTAACGCTAGAATTGGTGCCGCGTGCCCGCAGGTCAGCCAGCAGTTCTTGAGTCGTTTTTAATTTAGGATTTCTTGAGATACTAGCTAGTTTTTCTTTCACACGGTCTTCTAATATCGGCTGCTTCTTCATAGACTTACTGCCTTTCTTTCTACCACGCTTCTTTGGACCTGAATCGTCAGGATCAGTGGATGACTCCACGAAGTGATCAGAGATTCGTTCTTTAAATGTGGGGCTAGGCACTTGCAAATTTAAATTACCACTTATATTCTCGCCATTGAGACGTTGCTTTTTAAAAGGTTCACTTTCAGTAACTGAGTCTGAATCATGATGCTGACAATTGTGCTTGTCATTTATGTGATCCTCTTTTCGAAGACGTTTGTTTGAACTGTGAGTTCGTGGCACTGCTTCCGTCGTGTGATTTTGACTTGAGGAACCAAGCATAGACGTCACATCGGAACTTGTTTTGTGGTTGCTGGTCACTGTAATTGACTGCTTGTTTGACGATGCATTTGAAGAATGTGAATGTTCACTATGCACGGATAGAGCTGGACTAAGCACCTGTAATTGGATCGTTCACAAGTTTTACATGTAACTTGTTCGTTTGATAACATACGACATTAAATATACAGTCGGGAACAGAATTAAGTGGACACTTTTTAAAAACTAATAACTTGATTAACATGTTCAAGGATATGTGACGTCCACAATCTCACAGTGTACTTAAAGATAGTCAAATTAACTGTATACGCTTTGTTGTTCTTAATTTTCCTGAAACCGAAATGAAATTCTATTTTATTTTTGTCGATAAATAGTCATTGGAGGCTGCATAGGTATACAATAAACATAAACTTCCTTCATCTTCTAAGAAACTATGAACGACGAAGAAGTTATAATCGCTGCAACTATAAAATAAATTGTAATACAAGGTGTTCAAATCGGACCAAACGACTTCAGTTTTTTCGAGGTGTTGCAAGGATTAGTTTATGGAGTAATGTGTGAAGAAGTATTATTTTGAAATTGTTATTGCTCCGAATTTCGAAGAAAAAAGTGATGGTCACGATTTCTAACTTTCTTATCTGTGCCTATAATGAAAATTAAAAATATGCATTCTATATATTTAAGTAAATTGTATCCATGCAGAACGTTTCAACTAAATCGATTGACGCATAAAATATGCCATATGCTTTGAAAGATGTTAAAATAGATAGAAAATAAGCGTAGATAAAAAAGTTAACATTTGTGACCTTTACCGTCTTCTTAGAAATTCCAGCCAATGGTAATTTTTTTTATTACCTAGTAAACTAATCCTTCTAACAACTTTAAAAAAACTCAAGTTATTTGGTGCAATTTTAAAAAAGTTATTAGTTTTTAACAGGTGTCCACTTGATTTTGTTCCCAACTGTATACGATATTAGGTAATGTATTAGAAATGCATTATGATAATAAATGTATGTAATGTTAATGTAAAGGCAGTCATTACTTAATTGATTTGTATTTTTCTTGCGTCCTACAATATTTTATGATAATTTAAAATGGCACCGCTTCTTATTAACCGAAAACTGTAATCTGATTAGGACACTAACTCCATACAAGTGTATGAGCGCAGAAGAGAAATACGAATAAATTTAAGCGCATGTACTGCCAATCAAAATGAAAATTTAAATTATATACCTAATATGTCCAAAATAGTTTTGGGACTGAAGTTGTAAGCAATAATACATTGTAAAAGCTTAAAACTTCTTCTTATTTAAATTACACAAGTAACTGCAACAAATAGGGTCTATTTTAGAAACATAGGACTCAAAAGCCAATTGTATCAATGCAGAAGGAAACAATTCAAATAAAAATTCTCAACACAGATGTACAAACGTATTATATTTATCTTTAGAAGTTCAGTTTTAGAGTATATACCTAACATATAATATATAATAAATAACAAATCAAATAAATATCAAGGCATAAAACTTGTTCAACTTACTCTAAGAGGTGTGGTATCCCTCAACAATGGACTCTGAGGTTTTAAACCTCTTAATGCTGGACTTTGTGGTTTAAAACATCTTAGTGCAGGACTATGTGGCTTTGCACCATTGAGAGCAGGTGGTGCCGTATCAGCTGGTGTAGGTTGTGGAGTAGAGTGAGCCGATGGTAGAACCATGTCTCGCCAGCGCCGTACCAAATCCTTTGCACGTTTAGCCAAGGCGTCGTTGTTTGTTTTTCGTCGAAGTTCGTTAATGTGTTTTCCAAGCCGTGTAATCTAAGTTGATGTAAATCATTTGTGTAACTACTAGTAAACAGTTACAATCAAACTTAAGAAACGAAGATGAAAATAAGGCCGCCCTAGTTTGATTAAATCTATTGTGCTTGGAAATATTAGTACCTCAAGCAACTCCTTAGTGATCGCCGTCTTTTCCAGGGCCGTAATGACATCCACAACAGCTCCCATATCGACGACCTACAAATTTCAATATTGCTATATATTATGTTAACGGATTTTTAATGTTACTAGATCTTTATGAATTGTCAAGCGGCTTAAAATTATTTTATCGATGGGGCGAGATTGATTTGATGGAAAATTAAGAATTTCAGTGTGAGATAAACATCGATTTGTTATGTAACATGTAACTACTATGAATAAATAATATTGAATATCGTAATACATATATTAAAAGTTTTGTTACACTGTACCTTCTTACTACAATAGCTAAAAAAATAAGAAAGTCATACTATGTGATACTGAAGAAGTATTTAATTCAATATAGCGTATTCATATAAAGTTAAGTATCGTTTATTTTTAGACTATTATTAATAATAACAATGCATAATCAACGTTACATTTATTTCAAGAATAATTTGCGTATTTGATTTTACATATTTCTTTTTTTTTTTACAATAATTTATATTCTTTACAATTGTGCCAAATATTTCGACAAAGTCAAACGAAATGAATGTTAACTGTGCTGGTGTGTCTACACAAACTTTAAAATTCAGCCAAATAAATCACCATGTTACTTATCACGTTGTACACCTATCTATTTAAATGAGTTATCAGTTTTTGGATCAGTGATACATATGATTGAAGGCGGTTATGTTGTTACAATAAAATGATTAGAAACACTTCTTCTATTTAATCGTATAGCATATTAATATTGATTTTATGACGAAACACTGGAACATATGACTTTGAAATACTATGAAAATAAAAAAAGTCATCCTGCTCTAATTACAAAGACAAAGTTTTCCAGCGATAAGTACGTTGGAATATCTCAGACGGATCCAGATGCAATATTTCGTGAGGAAATGCATTGTATAAAATGCAATAGTCAACACGTGTCCACGGGCATCCTTTAAATATGGGGCAAACGGTAAATCTGACTCATATTAAAGTTGAAAATATTTATTGGAGAAACTGGTATCGATCATCGAAACGGCAATCGGGCCAGAAAACAAGAACCTCGGTACCCACTCGAACGCGATCGTATTATCGAAAAACGTTCGAATTGTCCGATGTTAATTAAAAACTTCTATATGTATTGGGAGTGCAAGGACAATTGTGTAAGTTATCGTGAGGTATGACATCGTCGGTTGTAACGAGTCGAGAGAAAACCACGGCCTATGGGAAAAAGAAAATAAATGGTTGTACGAAGGGAGGGCGAAACTGGTGTTTCAACATATCTCTCTTCTCGGGTTCCTCGAAACATTTCATTTTTCGATTAAGGTTATACCCAGGGGTAGTCGACAAAACGCGTTTACATTCGACGTGTGCACACACTCGTGCATAGAGAAGATTTGCCGACTGGCATCGTACGTACACACAGGAAACGTATTACTCACTCACACGCGGAGCCGCCGCTACACTACATTCTTAGTGACTCTCGCGCACGCCACTGGTACAGGCACACGGCGCACGGGGGATCGAGAGTGGCCCGATAGCCGTTTGCGTGAGCGGACGGATGGCGCATCGCGGATTCATTCCGCTACTTACATTGTATTCCTTGTCAAGAGATTTCAACAATCTTTCGGTGAGCTCGGTGCAATATCTCTGCATCGGGGGGGCACACTTAGGGCCCTCGCGGGGAGATTAGGTTAGCGGAAAATCGGCTCCACGCGTACGAGTGTCACGAATACGAGAGCACGGGGGGACTTGCAATGGCGACTACTGAACTGTGCTCCGCTCGCATGCCCTCCCTGCCTCCCAAGTGCCTCCTAGTCGCAGCCCATGCATCGTCCCTAGCCCCACGCCGCCTCATACTGCGAGAGGCAAGCGCTACTAGCTCCTCTCGTGGTTGGATGAGACTCCCGACCATTACTACACCTCCCTTCTATCCCCACCACATCGAACAAATGCCGCTCGACTCGATCACCGAACTTTCCGTAAACTTCAGGTCTATCTAGTACCCTAGAATCTTCTATGCTTGTTCGAACGCAATCGTCCCTCCTACTCTTTTTCAATTAAATATTATTTCAATCATTTTACCATAGAATAATTACTTGTCTCAATTTTAAAACATAATCGAATCACACTATACGATCGTAAGTTACGCGTACCATCATACATTTGTACACCCAGGTATCGTTGTTGGCGCGTTATTTGAAATTTGAATCTGCGATTTTGAAAATCAAAGTTGTCCATATTCTATTTGAATGAAACATCAGTCTGGCCTAATTGCTGATCAATTTTGAAATGTAATCGATTCTTACTGTACGATCGTGACATATATTTGTATATCCAAATATCGTTATTGGCGCGTTATTTGAAATTTAACATCAAGAGAGAATTATTTACATAATATTATCGTACTTGCTTGTATTCATAAATTCACTGATTTTTTGCATTTATTTTTAAATATAAGTTGTATTAATATCTGCTAATAAAATTGAATTTTTAAAATCATAACTTGTACAATTTTTATTAATAAAAATCGCGGTAAGTATTTATGAAGCTTATATTTGCATGATGTGCGAAGAGTGCAGTGAAGTTGGGTTCAAGACTGTGTACAGCCAACCTATAGACGTAAAGTAACTATACAGTTTTTGTGTGGTGAAATTCCGTAGTATATGTAAATAAATTTTTAAAAATACAAATGCATATACCTAAGTCAGTATAGCTTTTAATTAATCAACTGTAAAATATATATACTTTCGATGATAATAATTTCGAACGAAATAACCGAGGTATGTGCTCGAAGTTTTGTTGAGTACATAGTTATTGTTTTTCAAATTAACTATCGCAAATTATAGATTTAACATCTGTTGCGTTGAAAATGTTCGAGGTGAATTAGAAACTTTTTTTGTGGTTTCAAAGTATTTTTTATTGTATTTGTTGCGATTTCATTGTGGTGAAAATGTGTTACTATGTGCCACACTATATGTATATTTAGTAAGCAATTTCCATAACAGTCTCTATAACCTCAAATATTGAAAACTTGCAATATGCAATATGCACTTGTAATTATTTATCAATGTTTTATCTTCGTTGTATTTACATTTCGAAAACAATTGATGTCATAAATAAATCTTGAAATATATATTAACGTGTTTATTAAAATGAGCAATCTATAACTTATATAGTTACTAATTAAATTATTTCTGCATATTTTTACATTTATCTTTTATTGTCATTGTATTTTCTATATTAAGAATATCCAAACATATGTTTTATGCATCATGCTACGAAAGAAAAGAAAAATCATTGAATTTAGAATCAAACCACGTACAGGTTAATTTTCATAACAATTGTAGAACACGAAAATTGCGTGTTAAAACATTAAAACTTATCAAAATAATATTACAAACATATAAATAACGTTGGAGTAAGTATCGAAATAAAAATTTGGTGATTAAACATTTAACAATGAAATTGTTTAAAGTACAAAAAAGTTTCACTGTCTATTAATTTATGAATGTATTTGTAGTATTAACAATTTAATAATTGATAAATCAATTAGAAATATTTATTTTTCAATTCAGAGTATGAAAAGAAATGATAATATTATAGATAACGTTAATATATCTGATAAAAGTACAGAGTCATGCTCAGGTAACTAAATAAAGAAAGTTTATACATGAAAACACATATATGTATACATTCATATAACTTGAATCATATGTAACTTACTGATTAAAATACTTTTAAGTAAATGTTGATGTATTTATGTAAACTATATTATGCAATGGTGTCATGTCACATTTGAACGAGAATCATAATGTAAATATATTATTTCTCCTAAAAATTTCTTTTGAATATATTTTAGATCAGTGATCCATAAAATTTGCCTTAATTGCAAGATTTTGCAAATTTTATTCTTAAAATATATAGTTAGAGTTACGAATATTTTATATTTTGTATTATCTCATGAAGTCAGTATAATATAATACGTTTATTTCTTTGTAATATAAATTTGAATAATGACGATGATTTTAATTGGAATCAATAAAGATCTTTCTAATATATATAATTGTTTCATTTGAATTTCCCTCTATATGCAACAATCGAATGACGATATTTAAGGACCGTTTTCATCACTTCTAATACATATGTCGTACAAATAAACTGACAAGAAGTCATGAGAACTCGCCATACGGTATTGACTGTAAAGATATCTACGGTCTTTTGTAGCGGTTTTTCATGGTCACCGATTACAGCTGATTGGTGTTTGGTATTCCGGTATACCTATTGTCTTCACGTAATACGTTCCATTGACGTTCCCCAATTCAGATTTGTTTTTGATATGTCCACCGTTGCTCGATACAAGTCATTCCGGCTGCATCCTAGTGGTTCCTTTTAGCTGTTAAAATAAAATGTCGAAAATGAGCTCGAAAGACAAGGACAACAAAACCTTACATGATAAATTGAAACAATTTTTTCGTATTAACAAAGGTGATTGTTGCACATTACAGTAAAGTGTATTACCTATATGAAATTATAAATTACATTCGCAACGGTTCACGTTCTCCCTTTCTCGCATGGGAAACAATACTTTAATTAATAGTTACGAACGGTCGTAACAGAACATCAAGACAAAGTTTTTGCAAGTATGTTCGTCATGTTTATCGATGCAATGTTGATTCTAGGAAACTACAAAAGTCGTGAAGATTACACGCTAACCACTGATCTCGAGAAAGAAATCAGTCCTGAAAGTCCTGTACATCATCGCACAAGAGCTATTAAAGACCTTTGCGATGCAGTCCTTAATCAACAGTGGGAAGATGTAGGTAGATATGTTTCCGTCTAACAAATTTGTTAACCAATACAATGAAAAATGTTACGTGCGACACAAGTAAATATTTACTATATCTCTTTTAGACAGCGGCTGAAAGATTATGGTACCTAGTACAAGACCTTTTAGGGAAAGATGTACCTCGTGAGCATAGACATGTGACATTGAACTTCTTGCGATGTCTTGTTCAAGGCCAATACTCTAAACTATCCTCTCTTATGAGAGTGAAATTCTTTATGGTTGTCAAAGAACACAATATTCCGGAGGATATTGGACCTAGGTATTTCAGTAGTAATATATGAATTATATTGTCAATCAATTAAGTTTTAGATTTTTATTAAATGAGCATTGTTTCATCTTAGATTGGAACTCTTACAAAGTTTAACAGAAAATGGGAAAGATATAATACATTTGGAAGAGAGAATGGGACCGTTCTTATTGGAATGGATGCCAATTGTAACAGCAGGAGATGGGAAAAGGGGTTCTGAATTCTTGTCTCTTCTCGTTAATGTCATAAAATTCAACTCAGCTTACATAGATGATGACATAATATCAGGGCTTGTGCAGTAAATGTTTACAAATTTTCCATGATAATCATAATCACAATCTGGAAAGAAATATTCTATGGTTTTTATACTTTTAGGTACATTTGTCATCTGTGTTATTATAGCAATAGCACCGAAGTTGTTTCTGGCTGTTTAGAAGCTCTAGATGCAATTGTTTGCTACAGTAATTTACACTCTGACTCATTGCAAACGTTTATTATAGCTTTATGTGGAAGTGTAAATGTTGAAACCTATTGTCAAATAAGTTGGAAGGTACAGTACGAATTTTATAAAAACTCAAGCACGAAGTAGTTATATTTTATTATACTTTACCATAATAAGTCACATGTTTAAGTATAACTGAATTTTTCAGATAATGCGTAATTTATTAGGAACACACATGGGTCACTCTGCATTATATACAATGTGTCGTTTGTTGCAAGATGTAAATTTTCAGCGAGACGTGCGTTTACTTAGGGGCGCAGTGTTTTATGTAAATATGGGCCTTTGGGGTACGCATAAAATTCCAAAACTAGAGTGCACTCCGACTTCTGTTTTACCTTCGTTTTATCAAGTGAGTAATAAACAAGAATCATTCAATGCCATATCACTGCAAGAAATTACATATTTTCTATCTTATTCAAAAGGCATTAAAATGCAACCACCCAATTGTTATGTACGAGGTAACATTATCGATTCAGAGATTAGTGACCAAATATGGTGCTGAGTTATGGGATCCTACATGGAGTATTATTCTTGATATTATTGAGGAAGTAATTTCCCACACAGGTGAAATACAAAGTTACAATTGGATTACATCATACATAACACAATGTATCTTATCTTTTCCTTATTTGTAGAAACTAGCAATCAGCCTGCAACCAGACAAGTTTCAATGAGTTTGCACGAAACAATAAATAGTATCGAAAATTTATTGGATACCAACCGTTATAATGGTTGCGTTCAACGATTTTACGAGCTTGTCGATCGCTGCAGTAACACACGACCTGTAATTATCATACGCGCACTATTATATTGATCTCAACAAGATAGATGTGAAGTTAAATGTCTCTTTACAGGAAGCATCAGTGTTGAAATTAATTGAATATAGAGCACATACTATAGGGCCTACTCATCATCAATGGCAATCAAGATTGACCAATTTAATGGAACGTTATTATAAATTGGAAACACGTACGAATGTTAGAGTGAAAGTCCTTGAAGTTTTAACGAATGTCATTCAAGTTAATAGGTATTATTAAATTATGAACTTTAAGGTATACTTATACGTGCAAGCTACAAGCTTTTAATTTTCTTTCTTTTAAGTAGGTCTAGGTACGAGGATGAATTGATTGAAAGAATTGTTGTGCCATATTTTCAACATATAGATGCCGATTCAGATATTACAATTCGCAACAGTGTTGCATACTTGCTTGTTGATCTTTGTCTTGAGTGTGATACAAAACGATGTCTGGAACTTCTGGACATAATAGAGAAGGTATTCCACTTTGTGTGCAGAGTATACTGATTTTGATGTTACATTTACAATAGAAGAGTTGACATTCGCTGGTTCGCTTTCAGTTAATCAACAAGCCTTTCTGTTCTGACATTCCAATTGCAAAGGATTCTGATATTAAAGATGTGAAAACAGCAGTTGTCGGTGTAATAAAAATATTAACATTGAAAATTTACTACTTGCCATCGAGTCATGCAATACGTGCTTATAAGGTTCTAGTGAATCATCTTGATCAGCATTATAAAGAACCAACTGTCTTCCACGATGTCTCTACAATTCGATATCTGGTAGGACATAGATCGACGTTCAGCCCTCTAATTTTATTTTTTAAGCTTTTCTTCAATAAGTCCTACATGTGTTCTACCTTATTCAGATCTTTGAGTGTTTCTTGAAAATTAGAGCAAACACGTTATATCATCTCGGATTTCCAGATGCACAAAATGCGTCTGTGACAAGATTTAGTCCGTACTTAGTCTTAGAACATGCAGCGACTGAACGAATGAATAGCGGAGGTGGTGGAAGCAGTCCTCCACCAGCAAGTCCAGCTCCGTCGCACTTGTCTTGTCAGATTACTCACATGTCATTGTCACATGCATGCAAAGCTGTTATTTCCTGCATTAAGTCGGAGAAAGGTTTGTATTTCTCATTCGGTTGCATAAAACACAGGTTAAACAACTCGATGAAAATTTGTTTACATACTTACAGATTGGAAGGTTCTGCAACTTGTGTTAAAGGAGTTACCTCAAGTGATGCAAAATAGAGCCTTGGTACTATCACGACATACTAATGATATTGATTGTTTTGCCACAGCACTTTGTTCGATGGTATTTTATAATACATATTACCCTATAATACAAGGTGTTCACGGTATTACTAGCTATGTTCAACTGACCATATTCAATTGGCGCACGCTTTCATATGATATTAAAAGATATCTAGCATTCCATTGATTCGCCATTGCTCGTTAATTTTTTTCTAATATTTATTATTTGCGATAAAAACGCTGGCTAGTAATAGTACGAATGCCGCCTATAAGTTTAATATGTTCACTAAAATTGACTGAAGTATATTTTAACAGGTCAGTGACAAGAACCTACGACTTCCAGAATCTTTGTACAATGTTCCTCCGAAATTTACTATATCCGAATTTCGCGTTCACGTTTTTCCAGTATTAGCATCATTAGCTTCGTATCATGCGCATCTGGATCCTAATTTACAGCAGCGTCTAATAAAATGTTTAGAGGTAAACAATAAAATTTACTTCTACAAGCTCTTCGTGGAACATTTGTTGTTTGAAGATATGAATGCAAGTTTTCAATTTTAGGTCGGTTTAACTGCAAAATGCGCGAGTCAGTGTGTTACTAGTCTTACAACTTGTATTTTGGAAATGCGTGACGCGATGAACAAACTTTTATCAGAGGTTCTCTTAAATCTGTCTAAAATCTCAGCAACAGTACACATTGCTATACCGATTTTGGAATTTTTATCTAGTAAGTATGAAGCTTCGTTACCTGCTTCGACATCTACAATATCTTTTCTTACAGCTCTTACGCGACTGCCAAAAGTTTTTGCGAGCTTTATCGGAGACCAATACATGTCAGTGTTTGCTATTTTATTACCGTATACAAATCCGTACAAATACGACCACTACACTGTATCTTTGGCACATCATGTGATCGCCGTATGGTTTCTAAAGTGTCGATTACCATTTCGAAGAGATTTTGTTAGGTTTATTATTACGGTTCGTACATTAATTGAGATCAACTAATTTTGATATCTTGGAGATGACGTATTGCATATACATTCTTTTATCTAGGGCTTGAAGGCAAATGTATTAATACCGTTCGAAGAAGGACACTTGATGAAATCAGACTTCAACTTCATGAACGAAGACTCATCGAATAGAAAACGTAGTTCGAGTTTAACCGAACAGGTGTAAATGAATTACTATCATTCCACTATACACGTCTCGATCTGCTTAACGCTTCCTCTACTATTGTGTTTTTGTTTGTAGGGCAGTAGAGGTCGAAGAGAAAGACCAATGATGCCCAATCGTATGATTGGTGATAGTAAAGTTTCTGATCTGAAGCCTCCCATCGACGAAGCACTAATGACTTTTCACGTTGAACTTACCGAAACCTGTATTGACTTGATGGCTCGATACACATTCTCAACATATTCAGCACGGCCTAAAAGGTAAGCTTAGAAATCCTACATTTTGTCAGATATCTAATAAACAATTTCACCATGATGTGTCTTCTTCGATGCGCAGACTTTCAACCGCTGACTTTCTTCTGAAGGAAGGCCAATCGATGACATGGTTGCTTGGGAATAAACTTATCACCGTGACGACAAGCGGTTGTAGTAATAAAGCAATGCGTGGGGGTCTCTGTGATAATTGTTGGGTTGTTTGCAAACCCGGTCCTCAATCACCTGAACACACAAGAACGTCTCAACCGAATTTAAGGAGGGCGTCCAGCACAGAGGTATCGTTACTTTTTCCTTCCTTCCTTCATGTTTTCATTTGTGCGTACTACAATAAAAAGAAACAATGAAATACAGACAGCAAAGGAGGACAAATTGTCTAGGCAATCTTCCGGAGGTCATGGCAGCTCTACCGGAAACACAGCAGCGAATTCTCCAATAGAGGAATCGAAGAAAGCATCGGACGACTTGGAGCCAACGAAAAGGGAGTTCCCCGTTGAGAAAATGGACAAAGAGCCAGTTGAATCGTCCAAACTGGAACAAATACTCAACAGTCAGAAACAAGAAGAACACGTGCTTTGCGCATGCTGGTGTCAAGGCTGGGCTGAGATATATGTACGGAGACCAACGGGCGACATGTCTTGGATAATGAGGATTCAGAATTCTACGCAGTTCGAGATGCACGTGGACTTTCCTGTGCACGACATAATGGCATTGTACAGACCGAATCAGGATTTGTTGCAAAGACAACAAGAATCTACGTCAGAATATTCCGGAGACGAAGGAGAGGTAGTTTAAAAGTGTATACTCATTTAGGGTTTGAAGTTTCACATGCAATTATTTCCTACACCGAAGCACAAATAATTGCGTGAGAATACTTCAAATGGGACAGCCTATGTATGTAAGTTACTTCTCGTAGGATACTGCGGATAAAAATCTGGATCAAGCACAAACTGACCATAGCTGTGTGTTGAAATCTGTGACATCATCTTCTACATCGTCCGGTCCAATCGCGATCCCGGGTTCACCTGCTCGACCAAACCCTTCCAGACAGAGTTCCCGTGACAGTTTGGAAAGTTTAGAGGATGGTGACGATGGTACGAATAATTTATTGACACGAGTGATCGAATCGATCGAGCGTTAAAGAATGAATAATCCTTGACAGATTTACGCCGTTCCCGGAATCCAGTGCGCCGATCAAACTCTAGCCCCGAGATGAGCGCCAATTGGAAAAATCCATTCTTAAATAAAGACAAATTAAATCTGCAACAAGTGGATCGGGAGCTCTCATCGGTAGATCTAGAAATAAAACTTGACGCGGAGTCCAAGAATCGGGCGAAAAATACTTATGCGAAGGACATGAGGTATTGTCTCCCTCGAAGATGTTATTACGTATCGTTATACGAGAAATTTCAGATGAGAAATTCATAGAGAATGTTTCAGAGCGAATATAATTTGTTACAAGCGTCTATTAGAATGTGTACGGATAATTTATATAAATTTTGTAGAGTCAGTTGTGAAGCAATACCAGAAGAAATATTTGGCATGGGCACAACACCGCCATCCTCGGAAAATGCATCGGATCATCCATCCGCATTAAGATCTCAACGGTCATACCCTGGAGCGACGCAAGTGACCCAAGTTATTACAACTACTAGCAATACGGTTCCGCCATCGCCAACAACTCTGCAGGTATAGTTCTTTTTCTCCAACGAGAGAACATACCGAAGTGAGTTCTTAGAAAAATATTTGACACGTCAACAGAATTTTGAATTGCTTTCATTTTGGTAGGTACAGGGGAACTTCTTGGGAGTGCAAGCACGCACAGCACAAATACAATCATCTACTGCGAAACCTCCACAATCACCCACCCAAATTTATCCTCGATTATCTAGTCTTGAGTCTGGTCAAAAGCAAGCGACAGTGGGATCAGAGAATAAACCGCCTATTGGACGAAATCATATTGGGGATAAAGTATACACAATTGGGAATTATACTTTTCTTATTTCTCTTTTCAATTGGGGATTATACAGATGCATTATTTTCACCAGAAGGATGAAAGACCCGATCCGTCCATGCTACCCCCTTTGCCACTACCATTCCGTGACAGAGGTCATACAATCTCCGTGATGAGTCCTGTGAAGAAATCTCGCGCAGAATGGGACACCATACGCAAAGGAAATTCGCCCCGAGTGAAAGATCCACCGAAAGCTGGTATCAATCCTAGGTACATCGTATTTGAACATATTCATCGGTTCTTGTACTGTAGAATTCACATTTGAAATACCTGCGTTACAGTTTTGTCTTTCTACAACTGTATCACACGGCTCATTTTGGATCACCCTCGGAGAAACCGTTGTTAGTTCCGCAAACAACAGCTGAGCAAAGAGCGGTGACAAATTTGGATAGGATACAACCGTACGAAACCCATAAAATTGGAGTCCTTTATGTTGCCCCGGGACAAGCCTCCAACGAGGCTGAAATCCTGGCTAATCAGCATGGGTCTCTTCGGTACACTGAGTTTTTACAACGATTGGGAACGTTGGTCCGGTTAAAGGACGTCGACGAGAGCGTGTTTCTAGGAGGTCTAGATCGTAATGGTGAAAATGGGAACTTCGCGTATATTTGGCAGGACGATGTTACACAGGTTTGAATGAGTCATTAAAGGTTATGTACAGTGGGTTACCTAAAGTTACAACATTTGTTCGTCCGGGTAGTATTAGAAACAGGGATTTAAAACATCGATAATAAAATAATAGTGGTTCAATTCCTGGAAAAATATTGATACGTAATACTTTAGGCGAGCTAGTTCGTGCATTATTTGAAATGTCTAAAGACACAACGTAATTAAATCTTTGCAGGTGGCTTTTCACGTGGCCACTTTGATGCCAACTAAATCGAGCGACCCAAAATGTACCTCTAAAAAGCAACACATTGGAAATAATTATGTTACCGTAGTTTATAACGAATCTGGAGAGCCATATAACATACAAACTGTGAAGGTATGTATTTGAATTGTAACAAAAACATGACGTTCTTCTAATGCTCTCTGATTTTACTGTTTAGGGGCAATTTAATTACGCATGCGTTGTGATCCAGCCCTTGGATCACGGTACCAATCAAGTTACAGTTCAAGTGAAAGAGGAATTAGCGAAACACATTCGACATAGCGAACCCAAGATAATATCAGATCAAAATTTAGCAATTTTGTCTCGACAGTTGGCTCTACATGCCAATGTAAGTTTCCTACGATTACACTATTACTTAATGATGTTCAGTAACATATATTAACTTTTGCTTTTTTTTATAGCTTGCTTCAATGGTTTCGTCATCTTTAGAACAAAACAGTCATAGTCCGTACGCCTCCAACTGGTTGGAACGTTTACGGCATATAAAACGGCTTCGAAACCGTGTCCAGGAAACAACAAATAACAATCCTGACGGCACGGCCGACGATTTATCGCCACGATCGAATAAACGTATTTATATAGATGATTTTACTGAATATACAACATGACTTGATTCCAATAAAAACATTACATAAACGTTGTTATCAATGTAATTCATATTCGTACAAAAATATGTAAGTTTTTGATGCAATAATCAAGCACTGTTTACGTGAACCCTGACTAATACAATTATTCTATAGGGACAAATATTTCTTTTCGTTGGATTTCGGATACAGCTTTCAGGATCTATATTTACCGAACTAAACAAATAATATACACTTTTCATGTGACAAACGATTATCATTGTTATGTATTATTATTATAACATTGTATTTCCTCTTTGATTTAAAGACAAGCGATTGAAAATAAATCGAGAAGAACCATTGATATCTCTAATGATATGTTAATTAAGAGAATAAGTTTGGAGGTGCTCGTATCGTATTGGTGTTTCAATTATCTAATTAGTGGTAGTGATGGGGGAAAAAGTATAAGCATAGTCGCCAGATCAAGACTTGTTCCCCCACTTTAATTTCCCCTTCTACCACGCTATTCCCCACGCTTCCGCCACGGCACGGTCACGTGACGAAACATAAAATTGTTGCAAAATCGAATTGTTTTCTCTTTAAAATTGATTTTGAGAAAATGAGACAAAGTAAAAGTTTTTTCTTTGACAGGAATCTAATTGCCGCCGAGTAGTGTAAACAGGTATTTATTCAATTGCCAAAGACTTAACAAAATGGCAGCACAGAACTTTGTTAAAAAGTCAGTCCAGTCCCCTTAATAATTTAATAAAATATCAGAAATTATGTAAAACATACCTAACAATAATAGAGACATCTATCCACTTTTATTCGTCGTGTTACAATCGATGGAATTGTATGAAATATGTAAAATGAGTATTATATACAGTAGGGTAAGGGACCCAATTATTGTGCTTATATTAATCATAATTACTTTTAAAGCATAACTAATACAGGCACAGTAATTGAGTCCTTTACCCTATCGAATGGTTATTTACATTTAATTTGTCAAAACTTGATATATCTTCGAGAATGCTGCTTCCAAGGTTTTGCCCCACGCCTCGGCCACTTCGGGTGTGAACTCTTTTCCAAGTGCATGACTAAGAACCTCCACTATCACCTCCTTCAAGTTCTACAAATAGATTAGATTGCGAATCTTAGAACACGTTGATATTCGATCGCTGTATCTCAGGAGAAAAACTGTTATAACTTTCCAAAAAGAAATGGGACAGGGACGTACCTAGGCAAATTTTAGAGAGCAAAGCCTCCACTTTTACCCTGCTAAATTGTTTTTTCCCCGTGTAAATATCTTGCGGTATAAACGGAGCGCGAATACGACAATAGGTTGTTTCAAACAATTCACAGATTCAAACATTTTTACGAATGTCGAAAAAATTTTCTGCGACTAAAACCGGCACGGATTTAAACAATGTAGTCTCCCCTTTACAACGAACCCGGAAAAATCGATGCACGACTTTTTCTTGCTGTTTTATCGCACTTTGAATGGAACGTGGGTTAAACTTTCCCTCGGGAAACCAGAAATGTTTAACTTTTTTTCATGCAGTCCTGTAAATTTTGCCGAGAAAACGCCGAAAATCCAAGTTTCGATCCTAGGAGATCACTAGTTCAAAAGTTATGCGTGCGTAAAGATGTGCGATTTTCAGCGATTGTACGGATCTGAAAAATTTTTTTCGCGACTCGAACCACGACCAATTTGAAGATTAAAGTTTCCTCTTTGCAACGACCCCAAACAAATGTCGTACAATTTTTTTATAGCAGTTTTATAGTACATTGATCGAAACGGGTACCGCAAGTTATTGCTTTCTCTAAAAATGGTATCTTCTTGGGGACGATTAATCCTCATTAATTATTCTACTATTTAAGTATACGATTGAAATACCTGAAATTCCTCCTTTCTCTGTCCGCGTTTTTTGTGCCGCTCAGCCAAGCTGATTAGGCTCGCCTCCATTAATTCCGGGTCGTGCAAGGATTCGATAACAGTATTTAATGTTGCAATTATGCTCGCACAATGGGCTTGAAACTTTTTATTGGCTGCCAGTTCGGTTACTGGGATGTCCTTGAACGGTTCGAAGGATTGCTGGTACTCCGGATATGTGGTAAAAAATCTGAAATAGTGATTAATGAAAATGCATTAAATTTACAAAAGTATTCTAAGAAGATTCTAGAAGGATTCTAATGACTATTGCACAGACTTATCATAAATTGTAACTTCTGCTTGACCTCTCGGAGAACGTAGTAAAGGAGATTTGAAGTGAACAACCCTAATCTACATAGCCAGCAATCATCCCATTTGGAAATAATACATTCCGCGGAAAATTTCATAATTCTGCTAGAACAATTGAGTCTATTGCCCTAGTCATTTCTTTGATGAATAAATTATATGTTCTATTGATAAATAATCGTTTCTTTTGTACGAAGAGTTGAAGAAGAATCTTTTTATGAAAAAAGGGTGAGAGGAATTTATGTATGTTTAAAATGTATGCATTTCTATTTGAAAAAATAATGCAGTTGCAGGTAGAGGTATTACTTTTTATTTATCGATTTGTTTATTTTGAACCATTTGACATTTTCCTGTAACTGCACTGCTAATGGAGTTATAATACCACGTATATGTTACGTGGTGTATGTGTACATACATGTATTCATACGTAGTAGATAACAATGATATATATGTAAAACTCTGTATGAATTCTTTTCGCAGAGTTTATCAATGAAAGATTTCAATCTGAATAATCTCTGTGATAACACGTGACGATTGACTTGGATTGCAGACATCGATAAATTAATTTAGCAAACATATTAAACTGTGGAAAGATAATCATACGCGATCATGAATGTGATATTTTGATGGAGTTTGCATTTTTATCGATCGGAAGTGCTCTTCAGATTGAAAATAAATTCTTTGAAATTATTGAGAATTATCTGTTGACAATGAATTTTATCGCCATCAATTTTCCTGATGACGAAATTCTTTTTAACCGACTGTAACATCGCGGATGTTCTTACAAACGAATGATGTAGTAAATGAAATGGATTATCAGAAATTTTTCATGGTATTTTTAATTTCCAATTATTTTCGACTTCACTTTTCGAACAACTTTACACAATAATGATAATACAGTATACAGTATGTTTAGAAAATATAAGATATATTTTCTAGCAGTTATTAAATAATTTGATGCTTTTAAATGAGTTCTTAAACCCAACATGATGAACAAACTCCGACCAAGCAACTTCCTCATGGTGCATTTACTTATTCGGGTAATGCTAAAATTAGTGGCGCGCTTAATGGGATGCTTAATAACTCGGTAATTATTCACGCAAAATACATGTACAGCTGGCGAATTGAAAATTATTCAATGTTAGCTTTCAGAAGATATAATAAGAGATAAATAGCATTGTTTAAAAATTTGAATGTGACCGACACAGGACTCTTCAAGATCATCCTCCTCGTTAAATCAAACAATTATCATCGCGGCGTAATTAGCATCTCCCTTAGAGGCATGCAACGTTAAAGAATTAATTATACAATATTCATTTACAGCGAACATACTGACAGAATACATAGTATGTGATACAGTTACATAACAAATTAAAACTGTCTGAAATCTTATCTTTTTGTCAGACATTGTCAAGTGCATACGTTCCGAAAAATTAAAGAATTACTGCGATATTTTTTCCTCAACGAAATTACAATCATATGCAATACAAAACAGATTTTTTACATTTTTTATATAGATCTACACAAAAAGTATAAAACGACATTTAGTATTTTCTAAAAATTTTCTCTATTCAGACCAGTAGCAATATTTCCAAAATTTCTTTTTTTCTCCGTGCAGTAAACAAACTGATCTAACTTCTCAAAAAAAAAAAAAATCCAAGTCGTATGGTTCAGTCTTGAAAAAGTTTGAAAGTCACGGTATAAGGACCCAAATACTGTGGGGGTACCAATTACCGTGCCTATACTAATTATACTTATTTTTAAAGCATAACGGATTTTAATGAGAAAAATTTAATATCCATTATGCTTTAAAAATAAGTAAGCGCCAAGACTCCGTAGATTGGCGATAAGGTAGAGTGACACAGTTACCGACAAAAATAGGCGAAAAATGGTTTCACGTGCCGCAACTTTTCGTCCTTATATGAGAATATTTTTCGCTGGGAAAGGGCTCATTCGAAAGAGGAAGGTTCAATCTAGCGCGCGCTGGTCACGAGCTGGCGAGATTATGCAGATATTTGGTAACATAAGCGTTAGAAGTAGGCCAAAAATTGACGATGCGTACGCCGTGGAATCCAAGCATTTTTATGCCATTGGACGAGTTTTCTGGATGAAATCGAGAGTAGCGCGCGCTAGAAAATATCTCCGGCTACAAATTGAGCTATATTTTGTCTTGATTCTCTGCGAAATAAAGCGAAAATCTTGAAGCACGTTTCTGGGCGTCAGAATTCATAATATCGGTAATACAGAGTAAAAAATGTGACAAGTTTAGTCACAGACTTAAGGGGGCCGGCATGGTTTGAAATCCATATACGTATGCAAGGGTCAAAACCTTTTCAAACTACCGCTTCAATATTGCAATGAGCAGTTTAGAAGTGGTCAATTGTGTTTCCTAAAAGTCCAATCTACGTCTGTATAGAGCCCAAATTGCGAATTTCCACCTCGTCGTGGAGTAATTTGTAATATTCGGCTGAAAATTCGAATTCTGAAGCAAGTATGACGTCACAAGATGGCTGCCGCTGAAAGATTCTCTTAATTTCGAGAGATTTAGAGTTCGTATCGAAAAAAAGACTCCATACAGACGTAGCAAAGACATGTACAAACAAGGTGGTATGCATTTTTAATTGATTACTTACTTATTTAAGACGTAAAATGTCTAGAAAAAAGGCACAGTATAACATAGCGTGACAGTCTTAAGACCCGCCGGATCAAGACCAAGATGGATCTTAAGTCTGTGTCTGAAGGCTGTGAATGGATATTATACAGCAGTAACCGGCCTGCTGACTCTGAAAAAGTCACGTGACTATCCCGGGCCTATATAGGCAGAGTAAGTGGTACCACAGTAAATGGGTCCCTTGCCCTAGTATTTTTGTTTCAGAGTCGGACGGCTTTCATCAGCCATTGTGCGCTTCCGCGATTAGGCAGCGTCTTCGCGTAGAAAGCATGTAACGGGTCCGGTGTCATAACAGATCCGTGACGCCACCCGGGTTGTCAGAGCCGGTCTCGCGAACCCGACAGTCAAAAGCGGTCAAACACGCCGGCACTTACGCGGTCATCACAGCCACGCCGGAGCCGACTTCATCCTTTCTGATCACGGCCCACGTGTTCTGCACCAGTCTCTTCTGCCTCCCCGTCAGTCCCGTCGCCTCGTCCACTCGGTTGTCGTCGACGTAGATCCCGAAGAGCCGCAGAAACGCTGCCATGGCCCGGCGACGTTCAAGTACTGCGATCTTTCGCAAGAGAATCACAAAGTTCTGCTCAAGTCAACGCAGACGAGAATCTCCGGCGCGCGAACCGCGGCAAGAAGGACAATAGAAAATTCCCGAGACAAAGAGAACGATCCGAGGTGGATTCGGAGTTACGCGAAATCCCCACAAAGCCGCCCTGTGCTTTACGCTCCATTTTATTCCGGTCGCGATCGAACGTTTCCGGGATGACAGTGACGTTAAGTAAAATCGAAAGCTATCGGAACGTTTCGGGCGTCGAAAATTGATCGGTCGCGGAACGATCGCTGCGAACAAAAGCCGCGGAACAGCTACCCGGCGACTGGAACGACTGCTGTTTAGTTTTCAATTTTTGCAAATTTTTTTCGGGCAAGAATGAAATTGTATTTTCAGATTCTGTCGTTCGCGATAGCCACGGGCGGACGTCAACTTTGCAGAATCCGCGGTGCGCCGAAGAACGCGGACTTGTTGGATAGACGAATGACCGATCGAACGGAACGGTGTCTTCGTGGTGATTTCGGGGAACGCGTATCGATCCGGCTGGATCGTTGCGATCGCGGGAGCGAGCGGGCGAGCGTTTCGATCGGAGCCGAGGGCAATTACCGTAATTTCGTGGGATATGTCACGTGCCACGGTGCGCCCGTCGTGTTTCGATTCACTGAGTCGACGATACGGTTCACCGGCGACTATCTCGGCTCCTCTCAGAGCTGGACTAACCGCCGCCTCCTGGCTGTCTAATGCTGTTTTACATCTATCCCCTCCAGGTCGACGCCAACGCCATTAATGCCACGCGTTCAGACGATTAAAATAACTGAGGCGAAAGCCACTGTCTCGGCCGAGAACAGCTGGTCAATCGTCTGTTCGACTCCAGCGTCTCCAGGCCATCTTTTGGCGTCCATTCGGTGCCACCGACTATGTATCCTGGCACCCCGCGATCACTATCGATCGGCGATCGATCCTCTTCCAATTCGACGTTCGGTTGGATATAATTGAAAATTATTGTCAAATTACAATAATAATAATAAAAGCAATAATTACGGTTAATTACTGTTATTATTATTGTTGTTGTTGTTATTTTTAATTAGTAATTATTCATTTACAGTTACTCAAAAACAATTGGAAATTATTCGATTTGTTGCTGATTGGAGGTAATTGAAACTGATCGACTTTTCAATGAGCTAAGAATAATTGAAAAGGTGCAGTATAAAATATATTGGTCTGGTTGAGAATAATTGACGATTGATTAAAAGAAAATGAATTGAATGTCACTTGAATTGTTAAGTAATAATAGTAGAAACTAACTTGAAGATCCATAGAATTGTTACAGAATGATGATAACAATAATAATCGAAGGTCGATAGAGTTATTGAGTAATAATTGTGCAATACAATTGAATAGCGACATAATTATATAGTACAGTTCGAAGTAATTATTGCTGTCGGTTGAAAGTGATTGAAAATAATCGAATTTCGAAAGAGCTGATATAATCGAATTGAACGTTCAGGTAATTGAAAGTAATTGACGCTACAGATAATTGTAGGTGGTGCCGTTAATTAATTGTCGATGAATTATGACAAATACTTCAAATTAGATCGAGTTATGAAGTTTCGAAGTCTCCGCTTTATCATCGTCAATTTCAATCACGATTTAATCTATTACAATGATCGATATTACGCTATACAACGCAATCATTTCCTTTGGGATTGTACTATGTGAATGGGAATACCAAGGGTCAGCTACCATACAGAATTCATCTCAAGTGACTGAGTAAATTGACAAGAAATTCATTATGCCGAAAACATGTAAAAAATTCAATTTTCTTTCAATTTCGTACTCTGGCAACGCCATGGACTCCGTCATCTTCCCGCCATATTGTTTCAACAACCCTAATCTCAAAATGCGTTACACGAAGGACATTACCCAAGTGTCACACCTATTTTTTTCAACCCCCATATCTGGGGGCCCTCAAAGTTGAGGGTGAAAACAGCCCTCAAATTTGGGGGTGAAAACCCTATTTTTGCTAATATCTCGAGTACTAGAGGATATAGCACAATGATTTTTTTTAAATTTGTGTGTTTCCCATCAAGGAATATTTAAAAAATTCATCTTTTTCTGAAATCTTTTTATATGGCTACATTCCTTGATCGAAAACACACAAATTTAAAGAAAAAATCTAATTCCCGAGATATTAGCAAGAATAGGGTTTTCACCCCCAACTTTGAGGGCTATTTTCGCCCCCCAGATTTGCGCCATTGCAGATAAAAAAAAATACGTGTCAAATATTTTTCAAGAAACTATATCCTGCATAAAGTTACACTTGGGTAATGTCCTTTGTTAGACCAACAAAAAAAAATCAAGCGTATCAAATACCACAAAGAACGTGCTGCTTTCTATCGACACGGTATCGCTAAAGTTAATTTAAGATGACGAAAGCTCGGCACAGAAGTTCGCCGCGTTGTCCATTATCAAACGACAGATATTGACAGGTCAAGGAAGAGGCAATGAAATTTTTTTTTAACGCATCATTGTTCGAGCATCGGGTCCAAGGTCGGACAGGTAAATTAACATAAAAGAGAAAAAGAAAAGAAGAAGAGAGATCGGTAACAAGCAGTATGACTGATAATGCGGAAGACGTCACGGGAATAGAAAAAGTGCCGTCAGATAACCGATTACTGATTAACGGCTACGATAAATTCTAGAGAACAACACATATTGCAACATAAGGACATGATCGCAATCGCAACGTACAAGACCAACGATAATTATCGTTATTTCTAACGGTGGAACATCGATCTTATCATTCGTTCGAGATGTTGAGCGTCAATAAAGTCGAACATTTATATATCTTACCGCAGTTAGGGTACACTCCGCGCGAAAGTAACGTCGAGGTGATCCAGGTAAGCTGTCGCTTTATATAGTTACTGTTTATAGTCGGCGGTTCGGTGAAAGTTCAGTCATTTCGGTGTCGAACTGTGTTACGGGTATTAAACGTTTACCGCTGTCTAACGACTACCGCTAGATCCCGCGTCGGAAACTGTCGATCTTCCAACCGCCGTCGCGTCGTGGTGATCGATCGGACAGCGATGTGCCCCGGCTCGTTTTAAAGGGTAAACCTTGCTCTTTCGATACCGCTAATTAGCACCGTCTCGGAGGCGGGTTCTGCAAACAGGAATCGTGTCGAAAGTGTAGATCTTCTTGACAGATTTTCACAGACAGATTTTCTCGACAGATTTTACTGGAGTTGGAATATTAGAGTTGTTACAACGTTGTGGATAAACATTGGGTAACAATGTACCTGGCCTGCTCTTTTGATACAGCTGATTAGCGCTGCCTGTGACAATAGTTCCCCCACAGAAATCCGCCTGGAAGAGAAGATTCGGTTCTAGAATATTTCAGGAATTAATTGTAACTTTGTGAAAAACACATTCCAAACTAATTTTCGGAGCTCATTCTCCGCACCTTCGAGGCTTAGCATTATTTAATTTTTGACGTCAAGTAGGTTCGGAGTTATCGAAGTTTTTGTGACTCTCGCGCGCCTAAATTACACGCACGCAACGTACAGCTCTGTTGGCCGGGTTGCCGCATTCTAGGCGGATATTTAATTGACAATTACTAAAAGACGGAGCCGAAACCACAATTTTTTTACTCTTCATTTTCGTCTTATATTGTCGTGGAGAACCACCCCTTGAATTTTCTCTCACCTGCAGTCGAACATTTTGTATATACAGTGTGTCCCACGAGCTCTGTCCACTCGAATATCTTGGTTATTTAAAATACGAGAAAATGTTACTCACGGAAGTTGTAGGGTTTGAGAAACTACATAATAGAGGATATTCTTGCAAATGGAGGCGTACTCGTATTGTTTGAAATAACTAAGGTGTTCAAGTGGAAAGACTTCGTGGGACACATATATATTGAATATCTTCTTTTTAAATATTTGTTACGCTTTAGAAATAAGTATAATTAATATGGGCACTGTGATTGGTACCCCACAGTGATTACCGTAGGCGTTGTACATATTTGCGTAACTTCCGGAGTAGAAGTCACGCGGTAAAGCGGGAACGGTTCTTCATTGAGAAAGTTTCGCGTTTCGACTGGGCGTTCGGAAAGTTTGGCCCGGTAGATCGTCGAGGAGAAAAGCTCGAAGCCTCCACTCTCGTAAACGTAAGTCTTTTTCTTGATTTTTTAAGATATTCTCGCGCCGCATCTTCTTCCCAACATTTTGCAAATTCGAATTTCGTCACCGATGCTCTATCGCGCGAGTTACTTTTCCTGATTCACTTTTAAATCTCGCCCGCGTCCGACGCGATAACGCGTTCGATCCTGCGTGTCAATCTTCGATTAAAAGCGGTGCAATCACAATGTCCTCAGAGAGTTACGATAAACAATATCATTTTTGCTACGATTACATAGTGCCCGCTGATAAAATCTTACAGTGAATTACGCAATAAATGTTTATCTCTCGTCGAACTTCCAACATAATTGTCTCGCAGATTTCCGCGTGTCGATCATTGGAACCGATTATTACCGGGATTACCGGATTATTTGTTTTTTTCTTCTTTTGTACAATATTGTACTTTCAACTTCGGCTTCTTCAGATATCCGATGTCTTTGTATATTATACAAGACATCGTTTGGACATTTGAAAAGTAATTAAAGCGGATAGGATACTGGAAGCTCGTCAATTTTTGCGAATGTTTAAATAAAAAATCCAAGCAGCTAAACAAACGAACGTTTATTCGATCTTTAAAGACTATTCTCCCAAATCTAACGATTATAAACAAAAAATTAGTGTTATTCATAAGTACACAATAAACCGAAACAAAAGTTACAAAACAACGATATCCACCATTCTCGGGGGAAACAGAACGAAAATCGTAGTGGTAAAAAGTTACAAATATTTAACATTTTTATGCTAACAATAGGCGACGTCCGTTACCCTAATGTGGCACGTCAAATTGGTACGAACATAAATTAAGGGGACTGAGAGATAAAATCGTCGAAAAGACGAAATGTCTTTTATTCCGAAAGAAATTAAGGCTAAACTTCACTTCAGGAAACCAGAAAATTTTAACTTCTTTTTATGTAGTCCTGTAGATTTTGGCGAGAAAATTCCAAAAATCCAAGTTTTAAGCCTAGGAGATCAGTAGCTTCAAAGTTATGCGTGTGTAATGTTGAGAGATTTTAAGCGTTTCTGACAGGTAAGGTTAGGTTCGTATGAGGGCCGACTACGATTGCAAATCTACGTTATCGACATTAGACGTAGCGCAACGTACAAACCAACACGCATAACATTTGAACTACTATCTCCTAGCATTGAAACTTGGATTTTCAGAATTTTCTCGCCAAAATCTACAGGATTGCATAAGAAAAAGTTAAAAATTTCTGGTTTCTGGAGGTAAAGTTTAACAGAAGTTAAAATTTGTAAAAAAGAAGTTAGTCCAGTCCCCTTAACAATTTAATAAAAGTATCGGAAAGATTTGTAGCGTTGCAATTGTATAAAACATGTGAAATACTGTATCTCGTATACAGTATCGAACGCTTAAGTATACAGTATCCATACTTAAGCAGTCAAAACTTGATAAATCTTCGAGAACGCTGCTTCCAAGGTTTTGCTCCATGCCTCGGCCACTTCCGGTGTGAATTGTTTTCCAAGTGCTTTACGAAGAACCTCCATTACCACCTCCTTCAAGTTCTACAAATAAATTAGGTTGCGAATCTTAGTACACGTTGAGATTCGATCGCTGTACCTTAGGGGAAAAATTGTTATAACTTTCCAAAAAGAAATCGGACAGGGACGTACCTAGACTAATTTTAGAGAGCGAAGCCTCCACTTTTACCCTGCTAAATTGTTTTTTCCCCGTGTAAATATCTTGCGGTATAAACGGAGCGCAAATGCGACAATAGGTTGTTTCAAACAATTCGCAAATTCAAACGTTTCTACGGATGTCGAAAAAATTTTCTGCTACTAAAACCGGCACGGATTTAAACAATGTAGTCTCCCCTTTACAACGAACCCGGAAAAATCGATGCACGACTTTTTCTTGCTGTTTTATCGCACTTTGAATGGAAGGTGGGTTAAACTTTCCCTCGGGAAACCAGAAATGTTTAACTTTTTTTCATGCAGTTCTGTAAATTTTGCCGAGAAAACGCCGAAAATCCAAGTTTCGATCCTAGGAGATCACTAGTTCAAAAGTTATGCGTGCGTAAAGATGTGCGATTTTCAGCGATTGTACGGATCTGAAAATTTTTTTCGCGACTCGAACCACGACCAATTTGAAGATTGAAGTTTCCCCTTTGCAACGACCCCAAATTGGGTACAAATGTCGTACAATTTTGTTATAGCAGTTTTATAGTACATTGAACGAAACGGGTACCGCAAGTTATTGCTTTCTCTAAAAATGGTATCTTCTTGGGGACGATTAATCCTCATTAATTATTCTACTATTTAAGTATTCGATTGAAATACCTGAAATTCCTCCTTTGTCTGTCCGCGTTTTTTATGCCGCTCAGCCAAGCTGATTAGGCTCGCCTCCATTAATTCCGGGTCATGCAAGGATTCGATAACAGTATTTAATGTTGCAATTATGCTCGCACAATGGGCTTGAAACTTTTTATTGGCTGCCAGTTCGGTTACTGGGATGTCCTTGAACGGTTCAAAGGACTGTTGATACTCCGGGTATTTGGTAAAAAATCTGAAAACCATCGTCCAACAATTCCCGTCCGTTACAAATTAAACATACGGAAACGCATTTCTGCAAAGTATTCTAAGAAGACTCTGGAAGGATTCTAATGACTGTTTCGCAAACTTATCATAAATCGTGATTTCTGCTTGACCTCCCGGAACACGTAGTAAAGGGAATCCGTGCTGAACAACCCTAATCTAGCCAGCAATCATCCCATTTGCAAATAATCCATTCTGCATTCTGCAGAAAATTTCGTTTGTTAAAGTAGTTTAAGCAATTCTGCTGGAACTATTGCGTTTATCGTGCTGGTAGTTTATTCGATGAACAATTTATGTACTACGTTAATTAAGATTATAATATATTATCACTTTATCATATTATTATTATTTTATATAACATTTGGTTCGTAAAAAACTGTGTACATCAACTTGGAAAGGAGTTGAAAGTTGGCAACTAATTAAAAATCACTTTTAACAAATTGAATGTACTAAAAACTAATCGCAAATTCGTCGGAAACAAGTAGGAAAGTATAATGATTGTTACAATTGCATTTCGCGATTGCGCTGATCCATGCACTGTTATAAAAAACGCTCGACGATAAAGTTTGATAAACAGTGCAAAACTAGTCTGTGTGAAATTTTCTTCGTCTGCAATGAGAACAGAGTTACATACAGTCTGTTTACTAGATTTTCATCCTGCGAATCATCGTTTATCGACTACGAGAAAAGAATTCTCGTCGAGGAGCTGATGCAACGAAGTGGAAAACTGTTTTTATCAGTGAACGTACATGTCCCGGACTTGTCAGTGTCTTCGTGTAGAAAGTAACAGTTGTCATAACAGATCCGTGACGACACTCGGGTTATCAGAGTCGATCTCGCGAACCCGACAGTCAAAAGCGGTCAAACACGCCGGCACTTACGCGGTCATCACAGCCACGCCGGAGCCGACTTCATCCTTTCTGATCACGGCCCACGTGTTCTGCACCAGTCTCTTCTGCCTCCCCGTCAGTCCCGTCGCCTCGTCCACTCGGTTGTCGTCGACGTAGATCCCGAAGAGCCGAAGAAACGCTGCCATGGCCCGGCGACGTTCAAGTACTGCGATCTTTCGCAACAGAATCACAAAGTTCTGCTCAAGTCAACGCAGACGAGAATCTCCGGCGCGTGAACCGCGGCAAGAAGGACAATAGAAAATTCCCGAGACAAAGAGAACGATCCGAGGTGGATTCGGAGTTACGCGAAATCCCCACAAAGCCGCCCTGTGCTTTACGCTCCATTTTATTCCGGTCGCGATCGAACGTTTCCGGGGTGACAGTGACGTTAAGTAAAATCGAAAGCTATCGGAACGTTTCGGGCGTCGAAAATTGATCGGTCGCGGAACGATCGCTGCGAACAAAAGCCGCGGAACAGCTACCCGGCGACTGGAACGACTGCTGTTTAGTTTTCAGTTTTTGCAAATTTTTTTCGGGCAAGAATGAAATTGTATTTTCAGATTCTGTCGTTCGCGATAGCCACGGGCGGACGTCAACTTTGCAGAATCCGCGGTGCGCCGAAGAACGCGGACCTGTTGGATAGACGAATGACCGATCGAACGGAACGGTGTCTTCGTGGTGATTTCGGGGAACGCGTATCGGTCCGGCTGGATCGTCGCGATCGCGGGAGCGAGCGAGCGAGCGTTTCGATCGGAGCCGTGGGCAATTACCGTAATTTCGTGCGATATGTCACGTGCCACGGTGTGCCGTCGTGTTTCAATTCGCTGAATCGGTGACACGGTTGGATGGCGACTAGCTCGGTTCCTCTCAGTGCTGGACTAACCGCCGCCTCCTGGCTGTCTAATGCTGTTTTACATCTATCCCCTCCAAGGCGACGCCGACGCCATTAATGCCACGCGTTTAAACGATTAAAATAAACGCAGCGAAAGCCACCGTCTCGTCTCGGAGCAGTTTGTCAATCATTTGTTCGACTCCAGTCCGTCATTCGCCGTCCAGCATCACCCGCCGACTATCCTGGCGCCCGACCATCTTGGCGAGTAGATCGAATGCAGAATTGAAAAGAGAAAAAAACATTCAGAGAATGCTGTTGCACGATTTCCATCTGATTACCACTGTTATGAAAAGAAATATATTTTGCATGAAAATCAGCACTGTATTCTATGCGAGGAAGGATGATTACCCTTGGAATATAAATAGTTTCAATTTCTTTGGTACAGGGTCGGGGGACAGATGAGGGGAGGGAGCACGATGTGAGGGGAAAAAGTTACCCCTCCTCTGCCGGTACTGAAGTATGCACGTCAGAGACGCAACGCGTCACGTGACCGTGCCGCGATGGAAGTGTGGGGGAATAGCGGGGTAGTAGGGGAAATTTGGAGTGGGGGGACAAGTCTCGATCTGGCAATACTGCTCCAGGGCCGGAGAACTGGGTCCCACGGCCTGCACGCTCAGTGTCGCCAGATTAGGGGAGGGAGCATGAATTGTGGGGAAAAAGTTATCCCTCCCTCTGCCAATACCGGAGGATGCAGAGATTCGTCTGTTGTCACGTGACCGTGCCGCGGTAGAAGGGGAAATTAGAGTGGGGGAACAAGTCTAGATCGAGGGTTAATAATCATTGAAACTTGTATGATATTTTTCAATTAATTTGAAAATTGCAATTTCCATTATTTCTGCGCCGTAGAATTCCGAGACTTGAAAATTGGCTGAAAACAATTGCAAATAACCGGAAAACAATTGTAAACGTAATCGAACAATTGGAAAACAATCGACAACAATTCCGACCTTATAATCCGAGCTCCGATAATAATCGCGTTCGCCAGTATTCGATCCTCCCGACATCGTGGCACGACCGCCCGCCCCGTTTCCATTTGCGGTTTCTCGATAAAGGACATTCGGTTAATCGTCCGGGACCAATTACGACCTAACTCGACTAACCTGATGCGCCGAGTTTATTACTTTAATCGATTAACCTTGCACTGTGTCTTGGCGACGCTGCGTCGCACAGTGGTGCCAAATGGCCAAAAAGCGGCAAAGAATCTGTAAAAACGAAACTGTCCAACGAATTTATTTGAAAATTTGTGGAGAGATTGCCGCAGGTACAACGCTTATTTGGCAAGAAAAAAGTTTTTTGTAAAAAGTTGTTAACATTAAGTGATATGGGCTAATCGAAAATCTCTGTTTTCTGCCCATTTTTTATTTATAGAAGCATACAACAAAACCTTTAATAGATTTTGGTCTGGAACTAATAGTTTTGGCAAGGTGTAGTATTGATCTAACTTTGTGCAAAAAATCACGAGACGCTTTTCGTTCTCAGAAAAGAGATTAGAACTTCTAATCGAAATGTACGTGGAGAACGTCTCCATACGTAACAGTTGATATTTAAATTTAAATTGCGGCGAAAGCATCCAAGCAATAATTTTTTTTTTATTAAATCGCTGCATGAAAACGCTGGACAATCTTCCTTGCACAAATTTCGGCTTTCAAGAAATCCTGACACCACCGACAACCCTAACGGCAATAGCAATCGACCGCTCAGTCGAAATCAATTCGTCAATTCACCGAAGTAAAATAGCGAAAATTCTTTCGTGGTGAAAATGTCGAAATACTTTAACTGAATCATGAAGTATTACGAGTATTGTGAACGAAAGTATTTCAACACGTATTTAGATTTAATAATTTATGTAGATCACTCGCAATTTTTATTTAATAATTTCGAATGGAAGCGTCTCTGTAATTTCAATAATTACAAAATAAAAAATTGTCTGGTCGCAGTGTTGATGGTTTGTTTATATTATAATCTATCTTCTTGGCATATTTTCTTTATGGTTATTGTTCAATTTGGTGCCAGAAAATTACATTTTGGATGAAAAGTTTGCAACTCTGGGTCGGAATGGACCCAAATCCCGCCAGCCAAGGGTCAAACGATGCAAAAACGTAATCTGTTAATACTCTTCTCTACCTTATAGTTCACTGTAACCTCATCTCTTGCAACCTTAATTGTTCGCTCGCAATCGCAATTTTAATTCACCCCGTGCATCTTCTGCGCGACAAAAGAAATCGGATGCACACCTGGCAGGTGCAAAGTTGCGACACTGGATCATTTCACGCGCTAATCACGTATCGTTTCGAAGGTGGATGCGCTCGTTGAGTCGACGCTTTAAATTACATACAGGGTGTCCCGGAAAAAATGTTGTATTTCCTTGAAAAGGATGATTCCCAAGGTCATTCGAAATAACTTTTTCCTTTACGAAAATGTTCTCCGCGGCTTCGTTAAAGAGTTATTAACGAAAAGCACGGGCCAATCAGAGCGCGACTATAGCGGACGAACTCCGGCTCGGCCAATGCCAACGCCGTGCACAGCGGGGCCTGACGTCGGGGCGGTACCAGTCCGCTGTACACGCGTTCCGATTGGTCCGCGGTTTTCGTTAATAACTCCTAAACAGAGCCACGTAGAATATTCTCGTAAAGGGAAAAGTTACTTCAAATGAGCTCAGAAATCACCTCATTCGGGTACAACAGTTTTGCGACACCCTGTATACGTATCTTCATTAGCCAAAGAACGTTCAGTGTCGCGAATACTGTGTACACGAAAATGATTAAGCTTCTGATTGAATTCTTTTCAGACCAAACCGAAAGAGGAAAAGAATTACATAGACAAAATGACAGAAACAGAAGTAACCGATAAAGTAGCGGAAGTAATTGATGGAGAGACACAGTCTGACGTTAAGAAGGAGGATAAGATCGCGATCTATCCTCAGATAATCGCCAGTGTCGTTGGTAATTACTTTTATCGACTATCTTACAGCAACCTAAGTAAAGTAATACAGTTAAGTAATCCTTGTCTTACAATTGATAAGCACCCAGAAATATTACTGAGCTCTATGTAATGCCAATATGCTGTGTTTACAATGTAGCAGCGTCTACCAGGAAGTACTTAGTCATTCAATCCACGGACAATACGTGATTTTTCAATCGAAATTACCAGAACCGCTGCAACGTTCACAACAAAACAATTCGTTGAACATTTACACGAATAACCTTTCAACAGAGTGATTTTTTAAAATTATGAACACTTATGAAGTAAGATAAGGCGAGACAAGTACAGATTGGCATAGTAGCAATTTTGTTATGCGTAGACTGCGGATTTTGACGCAAAATAAAAATTTGCTACATAGACATTATTTTCTTGTTTTTTTTTTAATTCTTTAAATGTTTTTGCTGTTTCGCAGTCTAGATCAGTGTTGGATACGTGTGCCTGCGGCAGGCAGAAAACGCACCCCCCACCAACGTCTCTTTCGTGCAGCGCGCACCTTCGCTGCGCACCGTCCCGCCATGGCCGACCCTTATGCTGTGTATCCACAAAGAGGAAATGAAAGTGCTCACGCTCGGGGTTTTAGTGTCCCCACTTTTCTGCATCATCTTTTTAGCCTGGAACAGAACCTGCATCATCTTTTTAGCCTGGAACAGAACCTGCATCAACTTTTTAGCCTGGACCAGAACCCGCATCATCTTTTTAGCCTGTATTAGGACCTGCATCATCTTTTAGGCTGGATCAGAGCCTACATAGAAGAGCCTCTTTTAACATAGAAGCAGCATCCACTCTGGCATTATTTGGAATCCGTTGCTAATGATACAGGTAAGATTATGCAGGTTCTGGTCCAGGCTAAAAAGATGATGCAGGTTCTGGTCCAGGCTAAAAATTAGACTAGACGGCAGCAATATACCGGGGACCCTAAAATCCCGGGCGTGAACACTCTCATTTCCTCTCTGCTATCCACGTTCACGAGACACCGCTGCGCAGCGAAGGTGCGTGCTGCACGAAAGAGACGTTGGTGGGGGAAAGCAGGCAGCTCAGGGGCCCCTACCGTGCCCACGACTGGTCTAGATTTGGCAAGATTCAAAGGCTAATTAATTGATTTTATTTAAAGCGTATCTAACGTTGCTCGCGGCCGGATTATGCTATGCCTGGCCAACGGTCACCCTGGACTACTACCGAAATCCCAAGTCGACTATCAAGATGACCTCAGTACAGGAGTCCTGGATGGTCACAGCAATGCCGTTGGGTGCCTTAATCGGACCCATCGGGTCTGCTTTGCTGGTGGACCGGGTCGGCAGGAAATGGTTCCTCTTTGCAATTTGCTTGCCGTTCGTTGCCGGCTGGATACTCCTCTACCTTGCCCGCACCTGGGTGTTCCTCTTCATAGGACGGCTTTTCTCAGGCATGCCCACCGGCGCCCTTTGCTCTGTCGTTCCTCTGTATGTCGGGGAAATTGTTGAGACCAAGATCAGAGGAGCAGCGAACATGTTGTTCATTATTTTCCTGAACACAGGGTACATTATCGTTTATGCGATTGGACCTTGGGTCGACCCGAAGGTAATTCTGAAGATTTACAGCTTCACATTATAATACGTGTACTAATTGCAAAATTATATTGGTTATTTATTTGAAGATTAGAGCATCTTCGTCATTCATGATTCTTCTCGCCCAACACAACCGTGTTGTGGTTTACTGTAGAAATCAAAATCCCGCTAACCAGAAAAATTATTCTTCCAGATACTAGCATTAATCTGCCTGGTACCGACATTCCTTATACTCCTCTGGATACCCTGGCTGCCAGAGTCGCCGTACTATTGCCTGAAGAAGAACAATGAGAAAGGGGCGAACCTATCCTTGATCTGGCTGAGGCGCAACACGAACAACACCAAAACGATAGAAGAGATGTCGGAGTTCATGGAACTGGAGAAGAACGGTGGCCTGAAGGAGTTGTTGACGAAACCGGTACACAGGAAAGCTCTGTACATCACGCTGTTGCTGATAGGGGGCCAACAGTTGTCTGGGACGATGGCTATCAATTCATACGCTGGGGTTTTGATCGGGCACATGCACCCGATCTTAACCACGCAATTGGTCCTGGTCATTCTAGGAGTAATCAGCGTAGTTTCTGGCATTGCGACGGCACTCATCATCGACAGGATCGGCAGAAAACCTCTGTTCCTTATCTCGGCGTATATGTGTTCAATTTGCTTAGCCTTGATAGGGACTTACTTTCTTCTCGGGAACCTTCGGTTCAATATGAAACCGTACAATCTAGTGCCGGTTGTGTCGCTTATACTTTATTATGTGACATTCAGCATTGGCTTAGGCAGCATCCCAGCGGTTGTCTGCTCAGAGATCTTCCCCCTAGGTGTGAAGATGTGGGCGTCAGCTCTGACAAACACCGTCGGAGCCCTGCTAGGTTTGATCGTTTCGAAATGCTACCAGCCTATAGTGGATGCCGCGCGCGAGGAGACGATTTTCTATATTTTTTGCGCCGTCGAGCTGATTATTGCCACCACGGCCATCTTTATCATGCCGGAGACGTCGAAGAAGTCCTTCTTGCAGATCCAGAACGAGCTCATGAGCACCACCAAGAGGGACATCAAGGAAGAGGAGAGCACCGAAACCAAGGAGGAACTGGCTTAACGACACGGTTATGATATTGTATATTGTGTAATATAATAAAAATAAAGGATAACCGAGTATTCGAAGCGTGTTCGGTTCTTGAAGAGTGATCGAGGACCAGCCATGGGCCATTTATGGGCCAAAGTACTATGTGTCCATCAGGAGATGGCAGTGAGAAAACTTACCACGTGATATCCTTACTTCGCGCTACACGTCTTCCGCCATTTGTCGAATCGCTCGACAAAGACAGCTAGCTACCTGCTTCCTGGCTCGTGGATGTGGATAGACAGCATAAGTGTCGGCTATTGCGGGAGGTATGAGGGGAGAGACGGAGACACGAGGTACCGCTGCGCAGCGGAGGTGCGCGCTGGACGAAAGAGACGTTGGTGGGGGAAGCAGGCAGCTCAGGGGCCCCTACCGTGCCCACCACTGACCTATGTCGACCGTTCCCCCCAAAGCCTAAGCGTAAGAGTGGGGTCTCGTAGATCCCCCTGCGCCTCACTGTCAAAGTCATTGCCA
The DNA here is from genome assembly GCF_050948215.1 of Halictus rubicundus. NCBI lineage: Eukaryota > Metazoa > Arthropoda > Insecta > Hymenoptera > Halictidae > Halictus > Halictus rubicundus. Next base: position 11,735,726 of record NC_135159.1, on the reverse strand, counting down.
TATTCTGATGGAGGCATAGTAGAGGTGTGCGAGAACCTGAAATGGGTCAAGAATTTAATCCGGGATCGTAATGCGTCGAGATTAATTGAGAATAATTGAAAGGCAATCGAACACTAATTTAATAACTATGTTGGACGTGTTACATCCTTCTGCAAGATGGTTATGTCGTGTACAATTTTGCGGATGGTGATATTAAATTGTTGCGTTGTCTTTTGCGCTCTCTCGCCACGCCGTGCCGCTTCGAATTCGCCGTAGTTTCTTCAAAGATAAAAAAACACAACAAATTTCTTAAGCAATACTGAACCAAGAATTGTTAACGAAGGCGATATACCTCCTGGCGAGCGAGGTTTCACCGGCAATGGCAAAGCTGGTTTAGGATTCTGGTGGATGTCTATCACAGAAGACGACTTTTTATGCACCACCATGTCCCTCGGGGTTTTGTCACGCTTCGCCACCTTAATTTAGAAGAATGTTTTTATTAATTAATGATTGACAGTGGCCAGCACGTCCATCTAGAGAAGATTTGTGATCACCACAAGATGTGTCCCCCCGAAACAGAATAAGTTTAACAGAGTAAGTTTTAATATATATCTTACAACGAACTACGGTTTGGGAAATAATTGTGATACGATCAATTGATGTGAATTTTGTTTACCTGGCGCGTGGTCTTCGTGGGGAGCAGTTTGGGAACTGTATTGAGCTCCTTCTTTTTATGGACATTTGGGTGCAGCCAGGTGTCTCGAACAGGCGTGCGTCTTTCGGGTTTGTTATCCGCTGGAAGAACGATCTCATTACGCTAAATGACTAAGGATAAAAACAGCTGAGATCTTTAGTTACCTGGGTTCTGGTCACTGTCGGAGCTAGCCTGTTTGCTCGTGTCTATCGTCTGTCGTCTCCGACTAGCTCGCCTCATTTCCATCGTTCTGCGACGGTTCTGCAACCTGATCTTCCGTGGATCAGTTACGGCAGCGGTGCCCACCGCTGGCCCCATATCTAGCGACGCCCAAACGGCCCTTCGATACTCCCAATAGCGTTTCTTGTACATCCAGTATTTCAATGGGTAGTTGTAGATCAGGTCGGGCTCTTTTGCGAAGCATGGACTACAACCCTATGGGGAACGTACGTTTCATTTTGGAGTGTAAGAAGAAACTTCTCAGGACAATGTGACACGGCATCAGCGGGTTAGTTTTGTCAATTTTGTCAGTTTTGTCAAAAACGAGATTTCAAGGTCATCGGTATTTTTTCAAAAATATTATAGTTTTAATTTGAGATTCTAGTAGAGCGTAAAATGACGAGTCCAACGATGTACGTAACTGTACTGTTTCGACTTCTCAATCCCGAGATATTTGTGTCTGAAAGGTAAGTTATTCAAAGCTTTCAGACATAAATATCTCGAGATTGAGCCATCGAAATAGTATAATCATACATATCATTGGATTCGTCTTTTTATGTTCTACAAGAATACGGAGTCAAAACTATAATGTTCCGTTCGAAAAAATACCGATGACCTTGGAATACAGTTAACAAATGACCTTGAGAAAAGAACAGTAAGTAAGACAGAGTGTTGAGGTGATCTCATTTAGCTGTTACACCATTTATGAGGAAATATTTATGTTTGTAGACAATAGAACAGTATGAAGAATACATACTTTATCGTTTTTGGCTCCTGCACGTGTCATTTCGTCGATCTTCGCCCTGTGTTTTTCCATCAGCAGTAACATTGTCTCGGACAGAATGTTGAAATATTTTATTTGCACTATAACGTTCTCCGAGGTCATCAGTTGCGGTAGCTCTGTGCACAAAGCCTCCACGATACACGATATAAAATTCTAAAATATTGTCGATCAATCAAAAATCAAATTGGAGTAAAATTCTCTAATGCTTTCAATGAATTTGGAAAACGCAATTATTTCCACGCTGTACGCACTTCGAAATCTTGTATCGCCAACCCCATGTCTTTGTGGATCATCGCGATGTAGCCGAGAAGATAGTCCCTCTGGGCAGGCTTGATATTATAATTGATAAACAATGCGGACACGATGTCGCAAATGGTGGTGAACTTTTTTTTAACTTTGGCCTCGCGCACAAACTCCGGTATTGCCTCGTCTTCGAAGTATTTTGCGTATTGGGGGTAATTTTTAAAAAGTCTACAAGTTCACACGATTATTTTATAGTTATTATTAACGCGACCATACTGCTCGGTGGTTAATGAGACGGGGAAATAATTACGTCGTACACATCGCAAACCCGTAGTACGCACTATCCTTTTCCACAGTTTTCCAAATCGCTTTTATTATCTCGGCGTCTTTGCCCTCGATTGGGGGAATCTCCTGGCGCCTTTTCTTCTTTATTGTTCTAAACAATGTCTTTAGGTTTCCCATATTTTTTGTGCAAAATATTTTGACATATTGGCACAATAATTGAAAATCGTTTCTCTCATTGTACATCATAGAAATAAATATATGTCATTTATTTTCTACACATAATATTTACATATAAACATAGTGTGTTAATACTATATTCTTGACTTTTTTGCAATACATTTATTATACAAGTTTCTCGCTTAAAAGTATGTTTCTATGCAGAAACTTTACATAATGTATCAGCATATTGAAATTCGGAACTGTTCTCGTACTCGCACATGTCCAAAGCAATTATGCAGCTCTCGCGCACAACTCTTTTACTGTCATCTAAATATTTATTTAAAATACTGAAACAATCTGGAGTTGCTATGGAGCCTAATGCTTCTGCACACTCATGCCGAACCATCTCATTCTCGTTCTCGTCTTCTAGGGAAGCTTGCAAGTAAGGTACAGTGATTTCTTTCTGCAGTTGTCCGAGAACAAAGGCTATCTCGTGTCTGAACAGAGCGCTACCAGCTTTTAAACCTATAAATAGAACATACGATGTAGTATATTATAATAAAAAATATTACAACGAGAAACAGATATTTTTACCATCACTGAGAGCTAGAATGCTTTCAGGTGTACAAATATTCCTCAATGAAAACATAGCTTGGTATCTTTCAAATAAGGGAACATTCTCATTTAAAAGAATATTTTTTAATTTCTGGACATCAGAAATATCTGTTGGCGGAGCTGGATCCACCGACATGTAAGGACTCTTATTAGAATTTGTTGGGGCATCGTTTGACTTCGACCATTGCAATAGGTGCAGTGCCAACTGACAAGTTTCTGCAACTTCTGGTACGCTGTCCTTGCTATACTCCTCCAAAACTGGAATTACGCTAATGTCTCCAATTGCGCCTAAAGCTTCCCCTGTAATAATAATATTAAAATATTTCGTTGTTTTATAGATTGAAGATTGAAAAATGAAAATCAAATTTAAATTTACCTGCTTCGTGACGAACCATTGGTTCTTGGGTAACGTCTTTTAATACTTCTACGAGAATTGGTATAGCTAGTGCATCTTGCATTTGGCCTAGGCAATATGCTAGTTCGTGTTTTAATAAGGCAGAGTCATCTTTAAAACAATTGTGAATTTGTTCGATAGCCTCGGAACCTCCGACATTTTTTAATGTAAATAGTGCGCGGAATCTTTCTTTCAGCGGTCGATTTTTGTCGTTTAAAACACGACCTATCGCTGCAATTTGATTATCATTCACTTGCAACATTTCTCTCTTAATTTTTTATTAAAGATATTAACTTTAAATAGGATGTTTAGTAATATTCATTAACAATTTGATGACACCATATTATCGATATGTACATAAACACCGTATCGCATGCTTATTTAAACTGATTTTAACCTAAAAAATGTAAGGTTAAGTCATAAAGTATAGAGATCAAAAGTTGTGTTCTATCAGAGAGGATAATATTACAGACGAAGTATAGGATCTTACACCTCGTTTGTGATAATATCCTCTCTGGTTCTATCTTTTTTATCTTTTTCCATAGTTATAAAGTAATTAAAGTAATAATTGAGGACACTCTGAATTAATGATTGAAAATAATGAAAACGGTTGAAAATTAGCGAAGTTAATAATTAATACAATTTCAAACAAGCGCGCGCAATTTCTGTTGATTTTTTTCTCTACTTTGTTCACAGTTGACAACACTGACAGTGAACTTCGTTCACTATCAGCTTGAACATTATAAACATAAATCTGAGAAGTTAATAATATTTAATATTCAATTTTTATACTTGCAAATTGTACATTATGGCGCACAGTAGACTGGAAAGGATTGGAACCATCTTCTCAAGGTATTGTTTATATTTAATTTACTAATTACTGTAAATTTAGTAGAGGTTAGGTTGTAATTCTATAATTATCATAGCTTTTTAGTATAAAGAATATTTTTTATTGCTATTCGATCCGAAATGAAAGAAAAACAATTTATATCGAATTATACGAAATTTAATTTTTGTGTAAATTAATAAACCACCAATGTAATACACTATCTTATTAATGTAAGTGTACACGAAAGGCCATGTAATATTATTGTACACAAATTCTAGAATATCATCACTGATTAATACTGGATCCATAACAGAGAATAATATACCGATATGGTACGAAATATACAAAAATTTCCCTCCAAAGTATGAGCCAACATTTAATAGACCTGTGTCTGAAAAGCCGTTAAGAAATATCTTTTACGAGGAAGATGTTACGAGAGCGTAAGCCTAACAATACATTCACGCAAATAATAAACAAACATATTTGTAAGCATTATTATTTTGTAGGAAATTTCATAAAAGTATAACATTTTTACCGTCGATAGATTTTAAAACCGCAGGAACTACTGAAACTCAATTATTCCTAGATAAATATTCCTTCTACTTAAAGGTAATTTTCAATGAAATATATTAATGTAATATATTACATTTAATGTACTGATTAATTACAGGATGGATTCTCAGAGTCAGAGGCATTTGATCAAGCATTGTCGAAGTATACATCACGTTTTTCGAGTGAAATAGAGAAGTTAAAAAAGACCCAAAACACAGAATCCCAGCATTTGAGCGACAGTAAAGTTGAAACTGAGACTTAGAAAATTATATTATTACTAAAGAGATTAATATAATATATTATCGTTACCTAATACATTATCTATATTACATTGACCTTTCATTGCATATTAAATCTTAAGCAACAGTCTAGAAAATGTTAGCACATTTATTTAAATATATAGTAGATACTACTTATATTACTATACTAGGATGGTACACTATGCTAAAGTGAAGTTATAATACTTATCTTATCTATATAATATTTATCTCACCTCTATAATATTTATCTTTATAATACTCATCTTATCTCAAAAAGCTTATCTTTAAGTATCATAACCTTTAAAAGCACATTCCAGATTCACGTGTGAGATTGTTACCTGCCGTAACAGTGATTTTAGTAACCCTGTTTACGATTCCATAAAAAAGGAATCATTTGTTTTCTAGTAGAAAATGTCCGCGAGACAACTATTTTCGTTGGTGTTTATTAGGAAAGGAACAGAGATTTTGTTGGGTCAGAAAAAAAGAGGATTTGGAAAAGATTTGTGGAATGGCTATGGTGGGAAGGTTGAATCTGGAGAGACGATTGTTCAGGGAGCCGTTCGGTAAATTGTTTTGAACAATTTCTGCAACTTTAACTGAAATTTTTCGGTATATACTTACCCCTTGTTTCATTCATAAAACAAATTAAAAACATTATATTCAACAACAATTTATTCATTAGTATCACATTAACAATAAATTTCAACAAAATGCCTTTTTAGATTTATACAACAATAATTTACGAAAATTATATTCAAGCTTTAAATTAGGTTCTTAATAATTTTGTAATCATTCATTGTCTAGGTTTTTGTTTGAAATTTTTAATTACAATTAAGCTTGTATACATGAGTGTTTAAACCTATTAATCAATTAATTATCGCTTAAATTTATTGCAAAATTTGAGTTGTAAAACATTTTATAGTTGTAACGTGCAGGTACAGGTTTAAAGAATAAAATAAGTTACTACATAAGCATGAATCAAAATTGTTCCATTTAGTAATAAGAATAATAATAAAGTAGCGATAGTAATCATATAAATTCACCTTTCCTAATTTGCAGCGAATTGAAAGAAGAATCTGGTTTGACTGTACCGGATTTGAAAAAGATTGGTATTTTAGAATTTGAGTTTGAAGGAGTTGAGACTCTGTTGGAAGTCCATGTTTTCGAGACGTTCAAGTATGATGGAGAAGCAACAGAAACTGAAGGTATTTAACTCCTACATTGACATTTTAATGAAATCAAATTTTACATTGCTCGTTTATTCTTTACGTTATTCCTTGTTAGTAATTAATTACAGTGTGTAAAACCAGTTTATCTTAAAAATTAAATTTCTCAGCAATCGAGTCATCTACAAAATGTAAAACTGGCTTGACACAGTGTAATCACACTGAATAAAAGAAAACGTTCGTAACAAAATAAAATCCTAACACCTAGTCTCTTACTAAACGAATTGTTCGCTTACTTAGATTTCTAGTAAATATATCCTAATTATAGATAGATATTTTTTTTTGTTCAGAAATGCGACCGAAGTGGTACAATATAAAAGATATTCCATTTAAACAAATGTGGCCGGATGATGAATATTGGTTTCCTTATATGTTACGAGGAGAATTGTTCAAGGGATACTTTCTCTATCGAGGTCAAGACCTAATTCTTAAACATAAACTTGATGCTATGGAAGAGCTACCCAGTGAATAATATCCTTTAATTATATTTCTCAACATTCACGCACAATAAAAAGAAATGCACTTTCACGTCTTTCTGCATTAAAATTCGATAGACTAACGAATTTGTTTATACAAAATTCCATTTAGATCGATTTTGTATTAAAAAGATTTTGATGTATTCACTTTACAAATATTTTACAGACTCCCTACACTAGTTGTACATTTAATTCGTACGTTAAGCTACCTTAAACATATAAAAGCTTTACCAACACATCAGAGATCATTGAATAAATGTTTCAAATATACTGCGAGGCTAATAAATTAATTTGCTATTCGTCGTTACCTTGCCAACCTAAATATTTACAAAAACTGTATCTTATCGTATCACAAACGATAAAAATATCCTGCTTAAGCTACCTCCGATTTCTAAATGATAATTTGCAAAAAATATTTCGGTCAAGCACCATATAGCTCGGACAGATACAAATTTTCAGGTTTTAGTGCGAGAGATCTTAGATTACAGACTAAAGTATGGTGGCGAGCATATAAATAGGGAATTGTGAAGTCGTCGATTTACTTTCATGTTAAAATGCAAATTTTAATTTGAGTCGATTTTTCAAAAATACTACGTTAAACTGCATTTATTAAGCTTTCTAAATCGTATGATGTTCATTAATTTTGATATGCCAAAAATGATGAGTATTCGTAAAGAATAAATATTAGAATTTTACCACGAACTTTTAGTATTTTATTGGTCCACCTTTATTTTAATTACTTCGGCACATCTGTATGCCATGGAATCCATTAATCACATATCTAATGATATTTTCTTCCACGCTTTTCGGTTACATCACATAATTTATTTAGACTGGATGGTTTTTCCTTCTTTCACTTCTTTTTCCACATCGTTCCACAATGAGACACAGCTTTACCCACATATGCTGTGGGCTGCTTCCCTATTTAAATGCTAGTGGAAAACACTCATCAGTTTTGTATATTTGGATGCATGCATGAAATTGTATATCAAAACGAATAAAAATTATACGATTTAGAAAGCTTAATAAAAGCAGTTTAACGTACTATCTCTAAAAAATCGTTTCAAATTCAAGTTTGTACTATTACATCCAAATAAATCGACGACTCCACGTTTCCCTATCTATATGCTCGCCACCATATGCCATGGACGTATAGACTTGTGAGTTAGTTGTATCACTGTTGCTCTTTGCACCTTTATGCAGCCGACCAGTGTTCAGATCTCCATAATAAAGCGTACATGCTGTGTCTGAGGTCTTCTGCGTCTAACGAGTCAATCGGATAGTCGGTGTACCTTGAAATCAGACTTCTGTAACCCTGACCAACAGTGGCCAGTACCAATTTCTTTTCATCTGACGATTTGAAAGAAATGATTTGGCAGACCTTGCCTTCAAAAGGTCTGAAAACAGTGATTGGTCTCAGAGAATTGCATTCTGCTACCACGATGCAGCCCCAAGTTGTACCAATGTACAACTGGTTCCGACAAGTTTCGAACGTTGTCACTTGACACTTCTCTGTGGATAGATTCTCCTCTATAGAGATCGACTTGAGACTCTCCGAGCAAGGTACCAGCTTCGACATGTCCAGCTTATTTATTATCTGCCTGGTGTCCAGGTCCCACTGATAAACAATGCATCCAGGATACGTGTATGATAGTATACAGTTTTCAGCGCTCAGTAAATATGTAGCAAACAGATTCTTAGTAGCTGCCTCTCCTGTGACATGAAAAACTTGCAACGTATCTATCAGACTATTGTCTTTCATTATGTAGATGGAAATTTTGCCAAAGCTCTGCCCAACCCATAATTCAAGTATTCGTTTTTTTCTGTAAACAGCTGCCAGAGAATATGTCTTAATATTGTCTTGCGTCTCGGTTACAATCTCCATCTTCTTCATCTGCGTGAAGGAGTTGGTCAACAGAAATATCCTACCGCTGTGTAGCGCCACTACGAACTGCTTGATCTGCTCCAAATAGATTAAACCGATCACTTTCGACTCCCTGCTGTGATCAGGTTCTAGATTATAGCTAGCAACGCAACCAAAGTTACTGCCCAGGTAGACGTGCACTTGGCCTGCGTTGTCCCCGATCCAGATGTACCCATCCACGCCACACATTGCGTAAGGTATCACAGGAGTCTCGATCCTAACATGTTGTAACCAGCCCTTCTGTGTTCCCAGTAACATGTCGACTTCGCCATTATTATGTCCAAACCAGATTTCGTCTCCGTTTATGTTTTCCTCGATAGTTCGATTTGTCATAGTGATAGCCGTTACTTGAGTCCTTTCAGTAAGCATTATGACGTCTATTAAGTGCGTAAATTCCGGTGCAGAAGCAATCGAGACTATCTGACTGGCCGTGGGTCTGTCTTTAGGATTCTGTGCCCAGCATATCACCATTAAATCCAGAGCGTAGCAGGGATGGAATGTCTCTCTGTAAGTTAACGGTGGCCTCCCACCCTCTAAAATGCACTCTTTGACCGCCTCGTGACCTTCGAACGGTTGCCTTAGGGTGATCAATTCGTACACGAACATTCCAAACGAGAAAGAGTCAACTTTCTCGGTGTACTCTTCCTCGCCGTTGTACTTGATGATTTCCGGTGCCATGAATCCTTCGGTTCCACCAAACCCTTTAGCACCCGTCGGCAACGTTAGCCTGGAGATGCCATAATCCGCTACTTTAACGTGAACCGGATGCTCGGGATGATCCTGAAATGGCAAAGGCATCTGCCAGACCAAAACATTCTCCGATTTCAAGTCTCTATAAATCACGTGTTGCTGATGCAGGTACTCCACGGCCTTCGCAACTTGCAATATTATAGTTTGCAAGGTGTACGGATCTAATTTAGCACCTGAACGCCTGTAGTTCCTCAGTACATTGTCCAATGCGCCCTCCGGTGCTAGATCTAGCACTAAAGCTAGAGGACTGACCACTATGCCAATCAGAGGAACAATGTTAGGGTGTCGAAGTGTTAATAGAATATTCAATTCCTGTCTAGCGGTGCAGTAAGCCTTGCAAGCGTACTGCAGAGGGTCTCTGTCCCACTTGCTTTGCGCGGCTTTGTAAGCCAGCACCGCGGACTGTTTCGAATTCGGGCCTGGTGGAACTGGCTGTAGCATCTTGATGGCAACATCAGTCTTCTGGTAGGATCCTGGCAAGCGACAGACCCCCTTGAAAACGAATCCGAACGCCCCGCGACCCAACAGCTTCCCTAATTTGATATCCTCCGACTTGATTAGATGTTTCAACCCTAGATCCATGAAAATAATGTCCGGAGCCACATGAGACAGGGGTATGTCGGAGTGTTTAGGACAACTGATGGGCTTGTTACTATATGCGGACAGTATGCACTCCTCCACCATCCAGGAATAAGCCAAAATACCCTCGAAATGAGAGTTTTGCTTCGAAATATCAGGATGACCTTCCAGAGAGGGCATCCTGCTGGATGTTAGACTATCGTAGCCCACTCCACTGTCTCCGTCAGACTTATAACTGTCCTGGCTCTGTCTTTCCTTGTTTACATAATATTTTTGGATGTCCTCTGCCAGCCGATCGTTGTCGCTAATGTCGCTTTCATTCTCTCCATTGTTCAACAAGCATCTAGGGCAAGGTATCAGCCGCGTGACTAACAATTTGCCTTCGGAAGTGTGCACGAAACGTGTTCCCAGCGTGGGGTACCAGTCCTCTAGTAAAATATCAATATGGTCGACAATCAACGCTAATAGTTGGGGCATACTTTCTGGACGAGGCTCTACGACGATCGCTCGATAACCCATAGGCTCCTCGTCGGCTGAATCAGACATTATCGGTTGCTTGATCACTAGAGTATCGACCGGGAACCAAATCTCTAAAATCGCCGAATTTTTCAAGTCCACCGTACACCAAATCCCATCCTGCTTCAACTTAAACTTAAACTGTCTATAGTCGTACGGAACGTTTTTCAAGTTGTAATTGACTTCCTTGAGCCGTAACAGAGTAATGTTAGCGTACCTCAGCTCAATCCCTGTTTGCCAGAGCACCCATTCAGCCTGAGTGTCCAGTAAACTTATAAAAATATTATCATCCACGAAATCTTTGAACGGTGCCAAAAAAGACATCACTATCTCAACTATAGCGTCGTCAGCTAATATCCTGGTTATGAGTCGTGACCAAAAGCCACTCGGAAAGTAGGACATAAGAAGCAGTCTTGTCACAGAACAATCTGGCTGTGACCTTGACGTCAGTACGCATTCCGTGCTCTGTTTATCAGCAGAGTTTTGGAAGCTAATTATGGGAGATGTTATCTTTTTCGTTCTCACGTGCCAACCTCTTGTCTTCACAGGGATTTTGATCACCTGGTTGTTTCTCAAAATGTCCTCCTCGGTTGGCAGCAAAGAGGGAATCAGCAATGTACGATAATCCCAAGTTAGAGCCACTTCGAATTTATTTAATAGACTCACAATGTAGCCTTGTGTGTCTATCGAGGATATCGTAGAGGATTTAAAGACATGTTGTATGTCATCCAGCTTCATAATCCCGGATCTAGAGAACGGGTTGATCTCGCGAATGGTCACTACGTGCGCCAACATGTCGCAGAGCCACTGAGGGTCCAGGAAATACAAATCCTTCAGTGTAGCATCATCGTAGTGCAGGATAATGCCATTCTCGTGCAGGAACAGCGTAGCCTGGTGTAATTCCGCAGGGTCTCTGAAGGACCGATGGAGTTTCTGCAATTCGTTGTTTACTGCGGTGTAGTATTGGTCCGCTTTCAGCACTGGATCCCCTCCAGACAGTTTCCTGTCGTGAGCCAGTTGAATCACGACGTCCTCCAAGGCAAGGTAACTGGAGGGAACCTTCTGTTCCAGCAGAAGTTCCTTGCTGCCTGGAGATCTCAGGCTAAAGACAACGTCATAGATTAGGTTGCACAACATCTTGATGTTGTGTCTGGTCTTGCAGCTCACTTCTATGGTCTCCATGACCTTCGGTAGGCCGCACTTTTCAGCATCGACCACGTTTATGAACTTGTCGCGAATGTACTGCTGCAACGCTTCGCTGTGCTCGTTGGATATATCGTAGTGGGTGCCAATGATGATCACTGGGGAGTTCGGAGCCCTGCTCTGAATGTTTACTAGCCACTGGAAGATCTCTGACACGCCCTTGAAGCCATCTATGATCCTCCAGACAACCAGATACAAGCTACGCTTGGATAGGAAGTACTGGTGAGTCGCGTAATACTCCTTTTGCCCCCCAAAGTCCCAGGTTCTGAAGTAAACTGGCCCATGAGACGACTGACCTCTGACTTTCTTCTCATAGATCCAGTCCCCGATGTCGACACCGACTGTGGATATTATAGTACCTCTGGCAGTCTTCGCGTTGATGTTTTTATTGCCCATCCTCTTCGCCCAATGCTCGGAGGCTTTCTTCTTATTTGGAACCTCGCCCTCCTGCCTCAGCTGTTCTAATAAACTCGTTTTGCCGATTCCCTGAATCCCTACGATCATCAGCTT